>NC_092514.1:10641364-10944752 GCF_047511675.1 Marmota flaviventris | reverse complement strand
TGTTAAGTCTATCTTTTGAGTTATTTATTTCCATTTTGCTTTCATTTATGGATTCCAGCTGTCTGCTGAGACTCTCTGTATTGTCATCTACTTTTTGCATATAATATAGTTAAAGCCTGTGTAAATATCTGGATTATCTCTGGAGCTGCTTCTATTGTCTGTTTCTTTCTCTTATTTTTCCTCCAGTCAGGTCTAGTGATTTTCAACTGCATGCCTGACCTTATGTATTAGAAATCTTAGAGGCTTTGGGTGACATCATTTTTTTTTCCCACAGGGATTCTAATTTTCTTTTTTGGTAAAGTAGAAAATATTACCTTGTCTGAGCAATAATTTAATGACTCAAGACTTGATTTTCATTTTTATAAAGGATGATCTAGTTTATGTTTTTTCTTAATCATGGGGTACATCCTCTAGAGGTCTCAAATGAAAGCCTCAGTTTTTGCAGAACTTGTTTTATTTGTTTTGTCCTGAAACTGCAGTAGTTGCCACGACCACTTACCAACATGGAACTACAGAAAGTTCTGTATTGCTTTTGAGTCTCTTTATGTTGGTCCATGCAACTTAGAAGTTAGTAGGTGCCTCAAGGTGAAAGCAATGCAGAAGAGCAGGCTTGCTTCCCTGGGGTTCCCTATTCTCTGGACCCTCAATATTTCAAGTTTTCCACCTGTCTTAATACCCCTGAACTCCACTTTTGTCTTCCCTGCCCTGTGATACTACCAAAATCCCTGGTTCATGCTTTATTCTGTCTCTCAGTCTCATTCTGCTTATGAATCAGCAAATACCTCAAGAACAGAAATATAAAAA
The DNA here is from genome assembly GCF_047511675.1 of Marmota flaviventris. Classification (NCBI taxonomy): domain Eukaryota; kingdom Metazoa; phylum Chordata; class Mammalia; order Rodentia; family Sciuridae; genus Marmota; species Marmota flaviventris. The sequence goes on along the minus strand of NC_092514.1, from coordinate 10,943,948 downwards.
ATATTGGGCTAGACTCTTCTCCTAGATCTTGGTCCCATAACGCCTGATGGTTTAGATTATTATTCTTTAGTGTCTTCAACTGCTTACATTTTTCCCCTCTATATAGTTTGTGTAGTTATCCTTTCTGGGGTATATACTTACAAACCACTCTACCATAGTCTGAAGTGGAAATTGTTTAGTTGTTTTTGAAATCCCCCAATTGGCTTTAATATGTGTTCCAGGTTAAGAATCACATCCCTAACTTACCATACTGCCTCATGGACACAAACTTTCCTCTGCAAGGAACACCATTTCATTTCCTCTGCATTGCCAACCCCTATAGGAAGCCTTTCCTTACCTAAGTACAGAGCATGTGAGTGACCAACTACATCAGCACACAAAGCATTATTCTGCCCTATTTAACATTTATCCCACTATACTCTGACCTATGTTCTTTTGCATCTTTTCTCCTACCTCAGTTTGAAGGTTTACTCTGGACACAGGTCATTTCATTTTTTGTTGCATCTTCTACATGTTTGAATAAATAATTTTGGACATTAAACTATTCTTTAGCCAGCAGCCATCTCTCCAGTTGGTCTTCTTTCTCATTGTTCCCAAACAATAATCGTCTCTCTTTCTCCACTCCCATGGAATAGCTTTTGGATCCATCCCAACACATCTGGCCTTTTGATCCTCCGAGACCAATTTAACTTCTCACCTTCCTTGGCTTAATCAGTACAAAGCATTACTAATCCTGCTACCAACCTTGAATATCCTTCATGCTTCCCCTTTCATTTTCATATATGCATGGTGTTATCTTTCCTTCAAATGTACATGTGTTTGCTTTCGGGGAGTATATTAATTCAATCTGTGAATAACCGCAGACTGAGCTACTGATATAGTCAGAGGTTAAGATGGAAGATGTGGCAGGTTGCATTCATCTTAGCTCAGCTCAAAGGTCTTTGTCTTTGGGGAAGTTTTAGCTAGGTCTGTTATTATTTGGCCTGCTTTATCTAGTCGTCTTCTACCCAGATTTCATGGCCTGGTAAGAAGAGCTAAATGATCTCATCTTTCCATTCAAAAGTGGTGGAAAATGTTTCCTGCATTACCCTAAGCTATTTCACTAATGCTGAAATAGTGATATCTTGTTGGAATTTTTCTAGATATATGTTCAGAGATGGAGGGAGGGGATCAAAACTTGTTGACAGCTTAAAGAAAAATATCTTCCCTCCAGAGCAGCTGTTGTTAAGTTTAGTTAATGTGTGTCCTGTCAAGGAGAAAGTAGGAACCTTCCTTTAAATGTCTTTTTGTTGTTGTTGTTGTTGCTATTGTTGTTGTTTGATGGCTTACCTGTTCAAGCACTGAATAGTTTTTTTAAATAAATTCATACTTTACAAGGTGTGTGTGTGTGTGTGTGTGTGTGTGTACATGCATCTCTGGCTTTAATTCCCAGTACATAAAAAGAAAGGAAAAAGAAGTCTTATACTTGCCACCACTGGTAACTGTTGGTGAACTGTTGAAATCCTCCAATTGGCTTTAATATGTGTTCCAGGTTAAGAATCATGCCCCTAACTTACCATACTGCCTCATGGACATAAACTTGGAACCACGTAATATGGTTGTTGGTGTCAATGTACAGAAAACTGGAAATGCACAGAATTAAGTAGGGGAAAGGTAGGTAAAATCTGAAAGGGAATTAGGATGGCTCACTTATCACTCCAGAGCTGAAAAGGATTCAGAGAGTTCATGCTATACTTTTCTCTACTTCTGAAATGCATAACATGATCGAGCATCATCCCTCTGAGGCAGATGACAATCTGTTTGTTTCTCTGTCATTATTTGGATTTGTTTTCCATATTTTTAAGTGGAATCCACTGCACAGCATTTTACTATGATACCTACAAAGATAGATAAAATGCATTCCCCACTTTCTGAAAAGAAAAATACAGTTACTTATTTGGAAACTTCATTTTGAAATCACACGTCCCTCACTACCACTATTTCTTTACTGAACCCAAGTTTGACCTTTGAAACATTGTCATGAAGTGCTCTCAGGATTCCCATTTTTCTTCCCTGGAGGAAAGACAGGAAGGCAAGAGGTGAGAAGCTGTCTACCATCCATTTCATTACTGTCTATAGCATTATTCCAATTCCAGTGGGGAAACTTAGTCAGGAGCTGAAGGAGACTCACCAGCATGAGAAACTCATTTTCCTTCCCCGCCCCACCCCATAGCATGCATGTGTGCATGTACACACACACACACACACACACAGTGAGCAACACCTCCAGTCCTTTTTATTTTTCATTTTGAGACAATCTCTCGCTAAGATGTTAAGGCTGGTCTCTAACATCTCCTGTCTCAGCCTTCCAAAATTCTGGGATGACAGGCCTGAGTCACCATGTCTGGCTATCAGACACCTTTTTAATGACCAAAAAAAAAAAAAAAATATCTCACCTGTACATTTTGTAGGTTGCACTTTTAGAATCCACTGATTGAGAAAATACGTGCAAAATGAACTATGCATTCAACGTTCCTTTTTAAAGATATTTAAATCAGAATAACATTGGTACATATTTGAAAATTAGTGTGAACCTTTGAGTGCATGACATTTTACATTGAGCATACAGACAATATATTGCATGTCTCCAGATCTGCAGAGCCCCCTAAATTAGCTCCCATCCTTCTTCTGCTCCCTCCTTGCCTCAGCACCTCTGTTCATGCTTCCTCCATCCCACAACATTCTTCCTCAAGGAGCTCATCTCCCTGTGTTTACACCAGGTTCTTCGCTTCCTTAAAAATATAAAAAAGCCCCTTTCAACTTTATGCCTGGCCTGCCCTTTCTGCTTCTTTCCAGTAGCCTTTGCTCAGCCATCCCTCTCTTCGAACCAAACCATTCCCTGTGTCCTTTTGGAGGCCTCTCAAACTCCATTGATCTTGTATGACCTTAGCCCCTCTTGTGGCCACCACCACCTCTCACTCACCTCGACAGGGAGCACCGTAAGAGGTCTTCTTAAACTGTCTTCTTTGATTATTTGCCTGTTCTGGCCCTGATTAATTCTGTTTTACAAAGGACAATTTTGTGATAATTCATCGATGCTTATGTAGAGATTTCCAGTTGTGATCATGTCTGTCCTTTTGAAGAACTCAGGTCTGGCCCCATAAATATTTATAAGGAAGGATGACATTCTGAAGTTGGGAACATTTGTATTCTCTGTGACCCCTGTTTACAGAATCTAACTCTTCTATGAAAATTAGATAGACCATTTTGGCCTTCGGGGGGAAACTGCCCTGGCTTTATTGTTTAGCCCAACCTCAGCCAAACCAGACCAAAGAGGGTAATAAAAGAGGGTTTTTTCTTTGCCATCCTATAATCTTCATTCCTATCTTTCTTTCTTTGTTTTTGTCTCCTGCAAAATAAGTGTGTCCTCTTTCAGAAAACAGCCCTCTACAAATTGGGCAATAATATTTCTGTTCCGCTTGTTTTTCCTCTGTAGGTAAAACAACCCTAGTTCTTCTTTGTGTGTTTTGACTGGTGCTCTTTTTCTTCCTCTTCCAACCTAACCTCATTCACCACCATCTTTCCTAAGTGACAGTGCCCAGAACAGAACACACCACTCAAGGTTCCTTAAGGAATTGTTGTCTCCCCTGTCCTGATTATTGTGGCCTAAATCCACACCTCAGTTTGAAGAAGCAGTGTCAACACAGGGGTCATAAGACCTGTCATTTATAGTGATCTACAGATGCATGTCTTTGGAGAGAACTTTTAGCTCCTCTGAGGATATATTTCCAATTAAAAAAAAATGCCCAGCTGCATTTGTCACCAGGGAAGTACAAATTGAAACCTGCCACGTAGTACACTACACTCATCAGAAAGCTTCAAATGACAGAGAAAATACTAAGTGATGGGGAAGAGGTAGAGCAACCAGAATTCTCATCCATTACTGGGTAGAGTAATTGGAACAACTCCTTTTGGAAACTGAAAGCATCTGCTCCAGCTGATTCAGTAACTCCATTCTTTGGGATATATTCCAGAAATATGAGGACATATGCTCACCAAAAAACATGCCCAAGAATGTTTAGAGAGACACTAGTCATAATAACTCTAAATTGGACACAACCCAAATACCCATCAACAAGAGAAAGACTGTATTGATGTAGTCACCCGGGGTAACACTATCTGCAGTGGGAGAGAATGAACGCCAAATACAGCCAGAGTGCACATGAATGTCACAAAGAAACGCAAAAAAGCCAGACACAAAAGAGAAGGGAGTATATGGTTTTATTTACACATATTTAAAAAACAAGTCATCTTATTTCTCATGTTAGAAGTTAGAATAGTGGTTACTCATAGGGTAGGAATTAGTGACAAGAAGAGAGCCAGAAGGAATTCCTGGGTCCTAGGATGATTCCGATCTTGATTTTAGTCCCGTCACATGAGTGTGTTCAAGTCACGGACATTAAGTAAGCTGTCTGTTTATGATTGTGCTTTTTTCAATAAGTTCGTTATACCTTGATGAAAAGTTAAATAAAATGCACCATAGTAACATCAGCAACAAACTATGACATCTAAAACTCCTTCAGACTACCACAAGTTGAGGAGGGAGAAAAGATAGCGCAAGTTCATTCAACTGCTTTGCTCTAAGAGTATCGTCCCAGCCAGAGGTGTCTCCAAACGGACCACTTCTTATCATTTCCACCACCTGTCTGGTCCCTTTTGCACCTGCCTACGGGACTCAAGCTCTCTGAGAGATGTATCCATCCTGCTTCTAGAGGAGCACATTATAAATTGGAAAGCATGATCATACAACCTATTAAGCATTTAGCAAGTGTCAGACACTAAGCCAAGCAATTCAACATTTTTATTGTATCTTCCTGATAACTGCAAAATGTGTAACTTTACTGATGAGGAAAGTAATATAGAGAAAGATTAAGTCCATTTGCCCAAAGGTAGAGATACTAGGCTAAAACCTGGTTTAAGCCAGGTGCAGTGGTGCATACTGTCATCCTAGTAACTTGAGAGGCTGAGGTAGAAGGATCTCAAGTTTGAGGTCAGCCTCAGCAACTTAGAAATACCCTAACTCAAAATTTTAAAAAAATTAAAAGGATTGGGGATGTCACTCAGTGGTAAATACCCAGGAGTTCAATCCCCAGTACCTAAATAAATAAATAAATTTTAAAAAATAGGTAAAACGTGGATTACAAGTAGAATGATGATCATGCTCTTATGAGCTAGACTTTTCATCCCTGCATCAGTGTTTGGATTGATGATGTTTAAGCCAACTTGCATGCCTTCTAGAACTTCTGAACCTTGGTTTGCTTTTAGCTCACAGACCTGCCTGACTCTCAACATGTGCCCCGCTTGTTCCTGACATCTAAACTTCAGCTCCTTTCTGGACATCCAGGATGACTGTGCTGCATCTTCTGGTCCTAACATTGATCTGATAGCCCCTGTAAATGCTGTAAATGGATCTGGCATTGATAAAGATGCCAAGAGAGAAATCAAATAAAAAGAAAAGGTTATACCCTAAAAGGAAGTCTCTGGATCCTATAGGAAGCCCCAAATATAAATCTGCAAATCTCTGTAGGGATTTCACCATTCATGGCTAAGTTCAGAGAAAAAAAAGTTAACTATGAGCTGGAGAACACCCCCCTTCACAACTTTTTCTTTTATAGGATATCAAGTTCTCAAGTGTTTCTGTTTCGGGTATTTCAGAGATTTCTTTCTCTGCTTAAAATCTGTAAGCAATCCCCAAACCTACAAACAGGCTTTAGAAGATGGAGATGGGGAGGGCAGTGAGAAAGATTGTTTCAGGAGCAATCCCTCTGTAAGGAACACTCAAAGCCTAAATTACATACAGCTGAAAATATCTCAATCCTACAAGATTAGTCTTGACACAAGCCCCGCAGCAGAAGCATCCTCTGTGTTAAAGGAATTACTCCAAAGACTTTTCCTTTCTTATTGCCCACTTATTTTTCTGAAAAGCCCTGTTCTGAAATCCTATGTTTTACACTAATGCAAAGCCTTCTTGGGTTATCATCCTAAATGGATTTCAGCAGGAGACATTTTTCCTGGGGGCCATGATTCAACAGGCTCCTTGGAATTTATCCTGATATAAGTGAGGGCGAAGAATCAACACTGAGAAGACCCAGCCCCAGCGAGGAGACCTGATTGACCATAACAAGACAAAAAAACATCACTGACATCAAAACTGAACAGGATTCATTAGATCTCTGGTTTTCCCTCAAAGGAGCAGTCTTGATTCTTATTTCACCTCTGTGTGTTCATTATGGTCTAATATCCAACTTCTCACCACTTCCTATTTGAAGTTCCTCCAAATTTTAGGGTCTTGCAGACAGGAATAATATCTATTGGGTCCTGATGCAAGGCAGTTGAATAACATACCCTCTTTTGTTCTCAAGAATTCCTATTCTTGCAGGGCACAGTGGTGCACACCTGTAATCGCAACAGCTTGGGAGACTGAAGCAGGAAGATCACGAGTTCAAAGCCATCCTCAGCAGCAGCAAGGTGCTAAGCAACTCAGTGAGACCCTGTCTTTAAATAAAATACAAAATAGGGCTGGGGATGTGACTCAGTGGTTGAGTGTCCTGAGTTCAATCCCTGGTACCTAAAAAAAAAAAATCTGTTCTCATCTCTGCCTGGTTTCCAGTTTTCCAGATTTGAATAATAGCAGCAAAGTAAAATGGGTTTAAATGAAAAATGAGAGAACTAGAACTTCACTTGGCTAGATGTCTGCTATTCTTTCAAGGAAGATGCCTTAAAACTGAGTGAACCATATGTTGTCAATGAATTAAGGGACAGTGTTTGGGGATCCAGTCAAATTTCAATCCTTTCACAGGTTTTGGCTCCCTAGAATGCTAGTTCACTTCTTCCATATGCAAGAAAATTTCAATTTGCAAAACCAACCCGATCTCATCTGAGCTCTCCTATCTATAGTGACTGCACTCCACCAATAAGCCTCTTCCTTAGGCACTTTTTTCGGGAGAGTCATATTATCTATTGGCATGATGTCCTTTTTTCAAGAGAAGTATTTCATTTTAATGAAAATGTGTATCACCATATTTAATCAATCAGGCTGATTGACAACAGCAATAGTTGAGTCTTGCAGCAGATGCTGTTGCTACCTCATTCTTATTCCAGTTTCATTTCTCAATCAAATCCATGTGTAAAAAACATAATGTGCTGCTAACACAATGTAATAAAACCTCAAGTGAAATGCACACCAGCTTGACAGAAACTGATAACTCAAAGTATGGGAAAAGTTAACTTCAGAAAAATCACTTATGACACCCGTGCATTCAAGTTTTATGGATAAGAGATGCATCGTCTCACTGTAGCTAACATGAATGGGCCAAATTCATGGATTTGTCCTGAAACAGAAAATAATAATCTCTAAAGCAACATTTTCCAAAAGCTAGCAGTAGAAGCCCTTTTAAACAGCCCAGAAATCATCCTTAAAATTGGCTGAGTTTGTTTGAGATGCACCATTTGTGTCATGGAGCAATAAATTAAAACCTGAGCAGCATTTTTTATGGTGGTACAGACTGGTTAAAGATGATGTATCACTGGTTGTCACAGATAGAACCAGCAGTTTTCAAAGTTAATGATTCATAGAGGAATAAAGGTAACCTAATTACAGCAGGGACAGAACCCAGTTACTGTACTTAAATTCTGAACTCCAGATTTCAGAATGGGGGAATGACATGCACTTCCACAAGGCTTTATTCTTGCAAAATCCTGAGTTAAGGAACAGAGATATGAATTCCTGCAAAAGGGAATGGGTCTGTAATCCAGAGATCTACAAATGAAACTGGATTAAAATAGTATCCTCAAGAAACTCGTCTCTACCCAGACCCTTGGCATGTGATTTCATTCAGAAACAGGGTCTTTGCAGATGAAATTTGTTAGAATGAAGTTATACTAAGATAGGGTGGACCCTATATCCAGCAACTGGTGCCTGTATAAGAAGCCCACGTAAAGACAGATGCATAGAGAGAAGACAGACTCCTGAAGACAGAGGAAGAACAGGAACAATGCAACTACAAGCTATGGAATGCCCAGAATTGCTGGCAACCACCAGAAGTTAGGCAGAAGCAAAGAAAGACTGTTTCCAAGAACCTTCGGAGAGAACATGGCTCTGCAGATACCTCAAGTGCACCTATGATTTCCACAGCTGGGAAAGAAGCAAACCCTATTGTTTCAGGCCAACCAGTTCAGGGTCACTTGTTACAGTAGCCCTAGGAAGCCAATACTAAGCAAAGGTGAAGACAAAACATCCAGGTCCACGAGACAGAGGGCAAGACTGGGACATAGGGATCACAGTGTCCATCCAGACTAAGAAATGCGGGAAGCAGGATTCCAAGGATGTCTTTCATCATGCTCTTTCCTCACTCAAGAATGTTTCATGGCCCCACATGGCCTATGGATAAAAAAAAATCCCTAATTCTTCATTTAAGATTCAAACCTCCCACAGGAAGGTTCTCAAACCATATGCCTCAACATCATGAACAGATCAGAACACAATGGACTGAAGTCAGCTTTTGAAGAATACCTACAGCTCAGGTAAGCAAACCTGCTATAGAAGAATAAAGCCTAATAGATCTTTTGCTGAGTTAGAGAGCAAGAATGTAAGTCTCTGAAAGAAAAATAAAAGAATAGACCCACAGTCCAATGGAGAAAATTACAAATCTACAACCAATTCCTAGTCCTGCTAGCCACTATGAGGTTTCTTGAGGATACTATCAGATAGTGCTAGCCACTATCTGATCACACAGAAAAGCACAAAGGTTTAAGTAGAGTAAATGTTTATGTAGAGTTATATTCTACAGTGCCAATTCCTAGCCAGGCACTGAATGGGACTTTCCCAGGTATTTGGCAGTGCTCATTGTCTTCAACCCCTTTCTGTCCAGCTTTACTCTTGGTGGTGAAAATAGACATCTGGCCTCTGAAACTGCCTCAACTGTCTTTGAGAACCTATGGGCAACAAAAGGACCAGTCTACAGAGTTTCAATTTCACAAGCCAGAAGTGTTTTCAAATATATTTTGGTGGTCTCATGCCCAGGTCTGAAGTTCTAGATTCCCTGCTGTGATGTCAAATGGCCAGGCTCTCCTGTTTTCTTGGATCTCTCAGAGTTGTTACTTTGGGCACTGGTTATGCCTGGACATAGGTGTGACTTTTATCCAACTGGGGCCTTTTGTTAGCATTTATTTCCCAGCCTCAGTGATTGGGTTCTCTAATTAACAGAGCCAGCAGAACCTCTGGTACACCACACACACACATACACACTCACACACACACACGCACACGCACACTGCATTCAGATATGCCTAGAATCATTTCTCTAGATCTTTGTCTCACTCCCATATCAGATACCTCTTCTTAGGTGTCATCTTATGCCCCACCTTTCAGGACTCAGCCTCCCCCAGATGGGACAGTGATGAGCTTTTCCTCTTTTTGGAGGGTTCAGTGTCCCTTCGGAGTTGTCAAAAACTAGGCAGGGGGATATGTACAGTCTTCTTCCACTAGCTCTACATCGACAACCAGAGACGGTGGTTAGATCTGGCTCAGGTGGAAAGCTACAGTTAGAATAGGACAAGCACGAAATGAAGGCTAGGACATTAGAAAACCAAGGGACCTTGGACACCTCCAGCCCTGCTCCTCACCTTCCTGCAGAAGGCTGACTTGCAAGCAGGGTGCAGGCATGCAAATGACCATATCCTCACCCTATACAGGTGTGAGAGCTGCACCTGCCACACAGACAGACAAACAGACACTGGCGGTGGAGTGTTAGAGTCTGTAAACAAGTCAAAAATAACACCTGGCATTTTGCCAGGGGAATGTTAGAGTTCGTAAACAAGTCTGGATGGTGCCTGGCAAAATGCCAGAGGGAGTGGTTTGAGAAGTAACAAAAACAAGCCATTAAGTGTGGAGATTCCTTAACTGATGTATCTAGTTTATGCTAATTAGATAAGCTGTGTGGAATGTATAAATACTGCTCCTGTCCTGCAATAAACGGCTCCTACTCCTGCTGTATCGAGTACACAAGTTATTCGTCACCCCCCGGTTATTTTGCTGCAGCCGGACTCCGGCAGTGGAGACCACCCTTGGTGAAGAAATATTTTGAGAAACAAGCGGAGGAAGCAGAAAGTTCTGGAGAAATAGCTGGGCTGGTAAGCAGGACCAAATCACCTAGCCTGTCACCCTGACCCCATGGCTCAGCCTTGTAGGGCATCGGTTTCCTCATGCATAAAAGAGGAGTGATACCTGTCCAGGAGGGATTGTGAGGTGGAAAGAGTTCAGCACTCAGGTTTGATGGACCTGATAATCCACTTCAGCTCCATCTTTTCCTAGGTTTGTATCTCACACATTTTCATTTCTATGATGTAGTTTCTCAATCTACAAAAATAAAGATCATGACCAAACACAATAAATGTATAAAGTTTCTGGCTTTACATAGTAGGCACTTTTAATGACAGCTGTCCTTATTATGTACCTCAGTGATGATTATCACAAACAGCAAAGAAAATAATGTATGGAGGTGATTCTAAGGCAGGGACGCTCATTTTGCACACGGACACAAGTGTCAGCCCCTTCAGAATGGACACCTTGGAAAAGTATAGACATCAAACAATGCTCTCTTACACAACACACACACACACACACACACACACACACACACTCTCCTCTTTCACAGTTTTCATTCATGATCAGTTTATAACCATTTGATATCTGCCTCATCACATGGTTTTAACCACAAGAATAATGCATCACTCATTTTGAATTTTAGGAATGTGTTCAGACTATTTGGCTATTAAAAAAAAATCACTGCTAAGCAACTCAGTGATACCCTGTCTCTAAATAAAATACAAAATAGGGCTGGGGATGTGGCTCAGTGGTCAAGGGCCCCTGAGTTCAATCCCCAGTACCAAAAAAAAAAAAAAAGATCAAATATATTTTCAAAGATTAAAGATTTGTCCCCACCAAGAAAAATACACACATGAAAAATGTGTACAATCCAAAGAACAGTTCAAAACAGAACCCTCAAAAATGTTCATCAGTGGCAGTAACCTCAGAATGAGGATGTGACTTTCAATATAAATATTTTTAAAATCAACATTATTTAAACAGATACATTTTAAAAATCAAGATATTTGCATTAAAATCCATTCCTCTAGAAAGAACGCATCAAAAATAGAATTTATACACGTGTATAAATCATCCCACTTATTTTTGGACTAAAGTTTTACATATTATCCACTCTGACAATGTTTTTCTCGGATTACTGATTTATCATTCATTTTTTATTAGTTTGTTCATTTTTCCACTTAACAGATGTTTTTTGAGGACCTCATATGTCATTTCCAACACAGCACGGCAGAGTATAGGCTCCAATAAACAACTGGTTATTTTGTCTACAAATATAAAACTTGTAGCTAGAAAGAATTCTTCATCAAAGAAGAAATTTACTTGAGTAGATTTTTTTCTACTTGAGTCTTTCCACTAAAATGTCTCTGGGGGAAGTTTTGGGGCTTCATGGTCACCTCGACAGGAGGCTCTCAGAGTGCAGACCTGGGATGGCCACATTGATATTCCAGAAATCTTGAGATGGTGAATTGAGGCCACGAACTTGATCTCCCCTCTGCCAAGAAAGAGTTTTTTCTTTGTTTGTTTTTAATTATATAACCCATAATAGGAAGGAGAAGAGGAGGAGAGCCACCACTCTTGAGGAAGACATTTTGACACATCTCAGGAGAGAAAGCACATCTGGAAGAATGTCGGTATGTCAATAGGTTGGTCACAGCAGAGGTGCCCACAGCCTGAAAAAACACATATCAGGGGCTGGTGCTGTAGCTCAGGGGCAGACAGCTTGCCTAGCACGTGTGAGGCACTGGGTTCGATCCTTAGCACCACATAAAAATAAACAAATAAAATAAAGGCATGCTGTTCATCTACAACTACAAAAACAAAAACAAAAAGACCCATATCAGTGGGCGGCAGTGAGGGCCAAAGGAGGAAGTCATCGACCTTCTAGTGACAGGCTTGACTCCTGCCTCCAACCCCAGAAAGGTTTTCCTTTTAAATAAGTTTCATTGTAGTCACGTGTCATATAAGGATGTTTCAGTTGACAACAGACTGCATATGTGACAGTGGATAAACAATTCCCAGTGCCCAGTGATGTTGTGGCATCACAACAGCATGGCACAGGCACGACTATTTGTGGTGATGCTGGTGTAAAGAAGCTTGTCGCATTAAAGGACAGCGTACAATTATGTACAGTATATAGTGCTTGATAATGATAATAAACAACCATGTTGCTGGCTTATACATTTACTACACTATACCCTTCACCATTATTTTAGGGTGTGTTCCTTCTACTAATAAAAATGTTTACCGCAAAGCAATGTGCTATGTTATAAACATCCCTGTTTACCCCATCCCTGGATTGTATCAGGCGACTATGACACATGACTGTATTTTGTTTGGAGAGGACAGGGCAGTTGGTGTGAGTGTTGATATCCCAAATTAAGGCCTGCATGTCTAGGCACATCCTAAAGAGAGGCTTGCCAGTTGATAAGACCTACTCTCATCCTTTTAAAAGGATTATTTGCAATAGTGTGGGCACAGTAGGATACGGAAACCTACCAGGTCAGAGACCAATAGTATTTATACTCCTTCAGAAAAACGAGCTGGTAGCTAAACATGAACAAACGTTTGAGGGTAAAAGATAGACAAACATATGATAAAGCAGTGTTTCTATTTATTCATCCTTAGAAACTAATAGAAAACCAAGGATGAATGGATATTTGAGGGAAGAAAAACAGAAAAACACTCCTTAAGAAATAGACTTTCAATGGCAGCTTATCCACTGAAACCTGAAAACATGGATTTTTTTTTAATGACAACCAAAGAACAATACATATTTCCAAGAACATTAAGTCACCAGATTAAAACATTTATCTAAAAAGAGCTAATAGAAAATTAGTAGATACAAATAGTGAAATTTCCTATAGCCTTGAGCAAAAAAGACAAAATTAAAAAGTAAAAACGATGCATGGAGCAAATATCCTTGTGAGTTTCAACAGCCAATTAAGAGATGTTAAGAAAGCAGTAAGACAGACATTAGGGAAGGAAGTTATCAAAGGTGATTCTAAGAACTGTTCATAGGCACAAATATTGATCAGAATTAATTATGTAAAGACCAAACCTTGGCATACCATGGAAAATACCAAATTACCCTAGATAATATTACTGAGATTCCAGGGGGCGGAATCTAAAAAAGAACTATAAGGAATTTTGAATCCAACTGGATCAGACTTTTAATTAGCAATGAAGGATGCCATATGATACCAGAACAAAGTCTTCAAAATATGGACGTAAAATTATCGGCCTGAATTCTATATCCAAACTAAGAATAAGGAAAAGACATCATTTCCAGACTTTCAGGATATTTACCTCATTCACACATTTTCTAAAGAATTCACCTGAAGTTTTACTGCCAATGAAGGAAGGGGTGGGGGAGGAGAGAAGGCAAGAACCTAGAAAGGGAGAACTTTGGAATGTAGAAAATGAGAGCTCACCAAGATGCCAATGAACAGAAGTCCCTGGGTAGAAAGTAGATCTCAGGTCTGGAAAGCAATTATAGAGTCTTTGACTTTTAAGAAGATTGTGTTAAGAAGGAAAATGAAAAAGGTTTTAAAATTTTAATAAAATGGCTACAGAACTGGATGATACTTTTGGAATACAGTTAGATATAAATTTTTCCTAGGAAACAAAAAGGAAAAAAATAAAATTTCCCAGAAATGAAATATATACAAAATGGTCATTGACTAAATAGAATCAACCCAAAATGTGCATCATTTTAGCAATGAGAGGAGTAGGAAGGTAGGGAAGTGCATTGAACCCTGAGGCTAAGAATGCTCTCTTTTGAATGGCAAAGAGACTGATATATGCCCTGGAGAAAAGAAAGTGCATGCTACTTAGTTCTGGTAGTGAGCAATCAACATTATATAAATGCTAATCACTGACTATGAGTATTTGGAAACGTTTATAGACAAAGCATAGATAATCAAATGTTTACAAAGCAAAATATAAATGTTAATCACATTCATGAAGTTAAAAACATGGGTTTATCTGGTGTATTGGTCAGCTTTCCATTGCTGTGACAAAATACCTGAGATAGATTAACCTAAAAGAGGAAAGATTCATTTTGAATCACAGCTTTAGAGATTTCAGTCCATTGTCATCTGGCCCCATCATTTTGGGCCTGTGGTGAGGCAGAACAAAATGGTGAGGAGCACATGGTAAAGAAAAGATACTCAACTCATTATGGCCAGGAAACAAAGAGAGGAAGGGCCAGGATCCCAATATCCCCTACAAGACACACCCCTAATGACCTAACTTCCTCCAACTAGGCTCCTCCTCTTAAAGGTTCCATCATCTTCCAATAGCACCACAGGCTTGGAACCAAGCCTTCAGATCATGGCCTTTGGGGAGCATTCAAGATCTAAATCATAGCAGGTGGACTGGAATTAGGGAGGCCAAAAACTTAGAGGAAAAGATAAGGAACAGGAAGGAAGATAATACCTTCATTTTACAAAATGGGATGTCAAAACACAAACAAGTTCTGGTAGTATGAAGCTTGCATTTTGAGTTGGTATTTGTAATTGGTGAGAGATGGGTCAAGCTTCCCTCTTTTGCAATGTGGATATCCACTTTTCCCAGTACCATTTATTTAAGAGATTATCATTTCTCCATTGTATGTTCTTGGCTTCTTTGTCAAAATTCAGTTAGCTGTAAGTGTGTGGGGATACTTCTGGGTTCCTGATTCTGTTGCCTTAACCTGTATGTCTTTTTTACGCCCATACCATGATGTTTTAAATAGGACAGCTTCTTAGTATATTTTAAGGACTGGTAGTGTGATACCTCCAACTTTGTTCTTTTTGGTTCAAGATTGCTTCAGCTATTGGGGTCTTTTGTGGTTCTGTAAGAATTTCAAGATTTTTTTTTTCTAATCACTACTCGGTGTATACATGAATCAAAACAGCATTGTAACTCATAAATATGTACAAATATTACATGTCAATAAAGAAACAAACAAAGCAAGTTCTATTTCAGTGTTTCTGGGGGATGGCAGTAAACAGATGACACAATGCATAGTAACTCCGAAGAGTTTTAAAAGGATTATTTGCAATAGTGTGGGCAGGGTAGGATAGGGAAACCTACCAGGTCAGTTCAGTAAGCCACCAACAGTATGTTGCTTTTATCACCTCTCAGCCACAAAGGGAAGGGAAACCGTCTGCTGACCTCTAGATGATGACTATATGGAAAAGACCATCTGCCAAAAAAATGGGACCTTAGGTGGAAGACATGATGATCTGGGATGATCACAGAGGCAGGGGGCCAGGGAAATAAATAACCCTCTTCAGTCTCCCTCTACTCCCCAGGTTCCTGTTAGTGCCTCTTACTGGCCAAACCCAACCAGAATCTAGAATTTGACTATTCAGTAATGGAGCTATTTGCCACATGGAGCTATTTAAATTAGAAAAGATTAAAAATTCCATTCCTCAGTTACGAGCCACATTTCAAGTGCTCCGTAGCTACATGTGGCTAGTGTCTCCCATCCTGGGCAGCATGGAAACAGAACATCTCCATCATCACCAAAAGTTCTATTGGGCAAAGTTGATAAAGGGTGAGGGAGGGCCATAACCTTGTCCATGAAGGTCCTTCTCCTGGGCACAGAGCAAGGTGGAGAAGGATGGCGAGTGGATATGGAGGAATAAGCAGAAGATGTACAACATGGCCAGCACTTCCAAATATGTCTTGTAGGATATTCTGCAAAGAATATAATAAAAGTTTGGGTTGTGGGGTGAGTGGTCAAATAAATGTGACAATTCTACCTGCCATTCAGACTGAAGGTAAACCTCAGCCTAGAAACAGCTCTGAGAAATCATAGAAATTGCTTGACTTTGCTTAAAAACAGAGGTATTCCAATATTCCCAACTGTTTTGGCTAAGAAATGTGTTTTAGTGGGAGGGTTTATAACTATTATTCACAATGTTCTTTTGATAGTTAACATTTATCATTTTTAGATTTTCAAGATCTAATCATTTTTCTTATTTGGGTTGGGGGATCCAAAGATACAAGAAGGCTCAGCCCTTCTACCCAGCACAGAATAACAGCTGAGAGTCCTTCTACTAAGTGACTCCAAAAAGCCCTATCAAATGCCGCATCCATGCTGTGGCCATGAAAAGGTACCATTCAGACCTCCTGCCTTGGACAGCACCATTGACAGTCAACTTCAGCTGTTGCCCTTTTGTGATCTCCCACATCCCTGCTGTTCCCAGTCAAAGCCTGACCATGGCAGGCAAATTGACTCAGGCCATTCCTGAAGACAAGGCACCCTTTTGAAGAAGGCTTTGGCTTGAGGACTCTTGATTGACCTGGCTGAGACTTTCTTAGGATGGTGTCAGACCTAGGACCCTGTCTGAAGGTCTCCCCATGCATTTTGGCTTTCTCCTCTTTTTCCTTCACGGTTGTGTCTCCTAATAACTCTGTCATATATCTGGTCACATTTGGGGTGTGCTTTTGGGGGAACTTGAACCAACATGACTTAGTATCCTATGTATTGTCTTAACCATGTGGGAACACCTGGGAAATTCAAGGCAGAGCCCAACCCCATGAAGGATGCCTGGATGCATTTTTTTTGGCAAGTCTAGTGTTTTGTTTTATTTTGTTTTATCTGAATTGGGGTGCCTTTAAGTAGACGTGTATGTGTGTCTGTGTCTGTGTGTTTTCTACCCCAACCCCCACCATGCCTTATTTTTTTTTTTTTTCATCCACACCGACTAAGTCAGTTTACACGACCCAGCTGGCACATGCAGGTACTTGAACTTGGATTCTCTAACTTAACACACAGATTTGCCTCAGCGGTGAGAAACCATTCCAGATTGCTCACAGCTTTTCTGAACCCGAGCCCAGTGACCCATGGCTCCTATCCTTTGCCCCACTGTTCTACTATGATTTAGAGGGCATTATGATATAAGTGACTTAATAGACCAGTTTTCTTTTGTTCTCTTCATTGGGGCCTAACTTATGGCTCTTTTATAACCTTGTTAGAGGTTGTCTTTTGAGATGCCTCTAAGTTCCCTCAGCTCCTTAGAACTAATTCCATAGACATGACTTTCTGGTCTCCAAGATTTGTATCCATCACCCCTGAGCATCTTCCCCGTCATCTTCCATCAAACCCCTTCCGTGCTGCCTGACGCATGTCTGCACCTCCCCCTCAACCTCAGCTCACCCTGGCCATCTCCTGTCACCACAGACCATAGTGTGCATCCTAGCAATCTGCCCATGCTCTGATATCATGGCATAGGCTTTTTTAAATGGTCTTTTACAGAGTTCAATGTGATTCACTTGTACTAAAAGTTGGATATAACTTGGGCATTATATCAAACAACACTGAATCTTATAGGAACAAAATAATTTTTTTTTCACTTCTGGTTATATCAAAGAGAACGACTTAGTTTGTGTTTCTTTCGTGTTTATTCAGTCATTTCCAATTTTTTTTTTCTAATAAGAGTGAACTGGTCTTAGAACAAGAGGCTTGGTTCTAATTGGTTAGAATTTGGTCATTCTTACTGTACCTATTTTTGTCATTGCTTTCTATGGCAAGGGATATTGGTTTTCATTTATGATTGTGATTTAAAGTTTTCTTTGAAATTAAGCTTATTTAAGGAGAACTGTGAATCACTTTAAGAAAATATTAGTTAGCGCACTTTGGTCTTAAACTATTAAACGATGACAAGAATCCTGAATGGGACAGTTAAAAAGCTGAAGCAGGAGCAATATTGCCCTAATAACCTGCACATACCCGGTTCTGGGGTTCTGGGCCTCTGGGCCTCTGGGCCTTCTGTCTGGGTGCCACTACATGTCCTTTTATAGATGAGGCCTGTTTGAGTAAGGTTTTCTGTTCCTTAGAACAGAAAGAGTCCTGACTGATAGAGCCTCAACCAGTTAGGGTGTCTCTGCTCTCAGAAATGAGCAATCAAGTTGGGAAGCCTAGAGCAGAGAGTGGACTTAATTGCTGCTGTAACTGCAATTCAGGATGCGCCATGATGCCATCCTAAGTGGTTAATATTTGCCACAGAATACATGCAAATACCAAAACCCAGTACAAGAACGGCCACATGGTAATACAGGATCAGTGGCCCAACAAATGAGACAGACCTTAAAGATGGGTCTGAACTAACAAGTCAAGGTAGGGATAAGAGAAAGGAAGGAAGCATGAAGTTAATATTTCTTCACTGTGACCATGTGCCAACATAGCTATCACTCTCGACAGCCCGATGGTCTAGCCCGATTTTTTTTTTATCCCCATTAGAAATAAGGCAACAGAGGTTCAGAAAGCTTAAGTAACTTGATTAAGGTCACTCCACCACTAGCCAGACCAGACATAAACCCAGGCAGATCCATGGCCGGGCTCATTAAGGGAGGCTGCCAGAATTGTGATTAGAGGTAAAGGAGAATGAGAAACGTGGTTTACAAACATGTAAGGGATATGGGGAACATTCTAGAATTACACAGGAGCAAAGGATGAAATGTGCAAAGAAAGACTGGGACTAGACACAATTCCACTCAGCACAAATTTCCACAAACTTCAAAGGAAGACAGTAGCTAGGTGAACGTAAGCATTTGCTGGAAACTAAGTCAAAGAATTCACATAATGTCTCCTGAGTGAAAAGAAAGATGTACATGACGTGTGCATGTTGGATGAGAGAAATATTTGATCTCTTATCTTCTTAGTCAACACTAATCTTTAGCATCAGCTATGTGTGGGCCATGTGAGGACAGAGATAAGACCGTCCTGATGAGTCCACAGAGAGGCAGTGTTTTGGATATGAAAGGAAGGACTCTGGCATACACTTCTTCCCCTCCACCATCTATCCCCAGGAAATCCTCTTCTACTATAAAGTTTATCTAAAAACTTGACTATGCAGGGATACAATATTATCAAGAGAACCCAACCCCTAAACACAAACAGTTAAGGTGAGCTTTCAAGACCATGCATGCCCTAAATAGCTTGTGTGTTCCTCCTCCCATGATCCCTCTAATGAAAAGGCACAGGGCATCAAGAATCAGGCAGCTTTTGTGGTATAACAAATAACCACAAAATCTCAGAAGCTCAAATAATAAGCACCTATTCCCCTATGGATCTGCACAGCCCAATGGTCATGTCCCTTGGTTCTGGCTGGACAGCTCTGCTGGTCTCGGCTAGGGACACTGGGGCATCTTGGGCTGCTGGCAGGGTGGGGGTGGCTGATCTAGGCTGGCCCTGGCTGAAGTGAGCCGGCTCTTCTCCCTTCTCTGTCATCCTCCCCTGCGTCAGCAGGCTAGCTCAGGCATGTCAGCCTCACACAGATGCAAGCAGCACAAGAGGGTTAAGTGGAGCATGCTGGGAGCCAGAACTGGCACACCACCACTTCTGACTTGGCCCATAAGCCAAAGTAAGTCACGAAGCGGAGCCCAGAGTCAGAGGGGAAAGGCTCTGCAGAGATGCAAGGCAATGGGCATGGGTATGGTAAGGGCAAAGAATGGCGATCCTTAATGCCAGCTGCCACTGGCCACAGTCACACCTGATCTGCCAAAGATGTGGCTCGATGTTTGGCTGGAAAGAGGTTCCTTGAGGCCCATGGCCACACAAAACCGTTTATCTCATTTGATCTTCATAATCACTCAGCAAAACAATGCAGGGCACCTTATAGAAGAAGCTCAAAAAAAAGGTTAATGAAGACATCTCCCAAACTGCTTAACATCATCTGCCTTTTCACATAGTGCAGACCTTGAAACTGAATTCCTAGCACCAAAATCAATTGCTTAAGTCACCCAGCCATTTCAGAAAAGAAATGGGGGGTTGGGGTTGTAGCTCAGTGGTAGAATGCCTGCCTCACACACATGAGGCACTGGGTTCGATCCTCAGCACCACATAAAAAGAAATAAATAAAGATTGTATCCATCTACAACTTAAAAAAAGAAAGAAAGAAATGGTGTCACATTAATGGTCCAAATCCTAACCAAGCATTATCCTTGTGGTGAAAGGTCATGAGCCGAGGTCACTGAGACCTGGATTTGACAGAGAACCAAACTTTAAAGAGGAAAAAACAATATTTTGAATATAAGGCACTTCTCATCCATCGAGAGTATGAAAGAAAATGAAGTAACTAAGGCTAGAACTTTCTAAAGTGAAACAGGGAGATTGCAGGAGGATTGCACACACACCTGCTAAAGGTTAAGGCATAGATGTTTCAATAGACTTGGGTAAACAACTGAAGTCAGTACCCTCTGGCCTTCAGTGTCTCAGATGGGAGATCCTAATTGCCAGACCAATCAGAGATGGTTTACAGTCCCAGATTCTAGCCCTGCCAATGAACGGCTTCCAAAAGCAACACTCATGGAAAAACCCTAGAAAAAAAACTTCTCCTGTGTTTTCCTTAAGGGATATTATTCAGAGTTGCCCTGATTCAATATACCTAAATTGCAACTCCTGGCTTACCAAGTAAATGCTTTGACTTCTGTGTCAAAATCTGTCTCTCTCTCTCTCTCTCTCTCTCTCTCTTCTCTCTCTCTCTCTCTTTCTCCCCTGCCACCCTTCCGCCACCCCCTCTTCAGTTACAATAGGTACAATGGTTTTCAGATATATACCTTCCATAAAGGCTCAAAGAAGTTAGCAAAACAAGACGTCCGTCTTTTCCCTCTCCCTTTGGAGGATTTGAGGTTATCTGAAACAGTGGATTGATAGCCTCTCTTGACTCCCTACAGTGAAGTGCCTCTGCCTTTTTATTGTTCATTAGCTGAAAGATGCAATTGTTTTTCATTTTATATTTTGTAATTACCCAAATATTTTTAATTTTATTTAATTATTAGTGCACCTTAATTATACAAATCAGTGGCTTCATTGTTACATTCTCACGTATGCATATAATGTGCTTTAATTGTATCCACCCTCCCTGCTACCCTCTTACCACCCCCTCCCCTTCCACCTAGCTAGCTCCCATCCCCTTCCCTTAAACTTTCCCTTCTGCTTTTGTGTTGTCTTTTTTTAAAATTCCATATATATCAGAAAACATGTGATGCTTACCTTTCTGAGCTGAGTTTATTTTGCTTAACATGATGATCTCCAGTTCCATCGATTTTCCTTCAAATGACTTGATTCTGTTTTTCTTTTATGGCTGAATAGTACTCCATGATATGTGTGTATATTTATGTATGTGTGAATGATTTTATATATGTATATATACATATATACACATATATGTATGTATACATGTAATATATATATATATATATATATATATATATATATATATATATATATATATATATAATATTTTCACATTTTCTTTATCCATTCATCCATTGGTGGCATCTAGGCTGGTTTCATAACTTGGCTATTGTGAATAGTGTCTCAGTAGACATGGGTCTGCAGTTCTCTCCTCAGTGTGATTCCTTTGGGTATATGCAGAAGTTTTATGCCTGTTTTATGCCTGTGTAGGTCAGGAGTTCAAGAAAATACTTAGTACAAAACAAATCAGTTAAATTAGCAGCTGTGCCTCAGTGGTGCCACAGGTCAACAAAATGGCTATTTCAGGACCCTTGCCTCATCTCAGTCCTATAAACTATTCCTTTTACAACAAGAGCAAAATAAAAAAAAATCATGGAAGGACAAAGAAATGTTTACTCAGAAAGGCCTAATTGCTAAAGCATCTGAAGCAAGACTTTGTACAAACAACACAGACCAGAGTTACCAGACCTAGGAAAGCAGAATAATTAAGACTAGAGTCCACCAACCATGAATGCTGTAAAACCAGTTCCAATTAGGACCTGTCATCCAGGCCAAGATGACCAAGAGTTGCCCTTATGTAGGGCATGTAGTTGGTCAATGCACAGCCAAGAGATGACGCTTGGGCAGGACCTTCTAATAATCCCCCTCCCACCCCAATAAGAGCAAGAACACAAAGAAGTGAGTTGTCCTCCTCTCTGAGAGGACCCACTCCTTCCCTTCTTTTTCCTTCTTCCCCTCTCTTACTTCTCTTCTTTTTTTAATATTTATTTTTCAATTGTAGTTGGACACAATACCTTCACTCCATTCATTTACCTTCATGTGGTGCCAAGGATTGAACCCAGGGCCTCACACGTGCTAGGTGAGCGCTCCACCGCTGAGCCACAAACCCAGCCCCTTTTCCTTCTCTTCTAATAAACTTGTGCTACATTTTTACTAAGTCTCTTGAAATCATCTCATACATTCATCTATTGAAGGGCATCTAGGTTGGTTTCACAGTTTAGCTATTGTGAATTGTGCTGCTATAAACATTGATGTGGCTGTATCCTTATAGTATGATGTTTTTAAGTCCTTTGGGTATAGACTGAGGAGAGGGACAGCTGAGTCAAATGGTGGCTCCATTCCCAATTATCCAAGAAATCTCCATAGTACTTTCCATATTGGCTGCACCAATTTGCAGTCCCACCAGCAGTGTATGAGTGTGCCTTTTCCCCCACATCCTCACCAACACTTATTGTTGTTTGTATGCATAATAGCTGCCATTCTTACTAGAGTGAGATGAAATCTTAGAGTGGTTTTGATTTGCATTTCTCTAATTGCTAGTGATGATGAACATTTTTTTTGTGTGTATTTGTTGATTGATTATATACCATCTTCTGAGAAGTGTCTCTTCAGGTCCTTGGACCATTTATTGATTGGGTTATCAAAATATCCAGTAAGATCTTATCTCAGTATCATCTTATCTCCATTAGCATCTGGATCACATGGTAGTTATTTGTTTTTAATATTTGTTTATTTTTAGTTGTAGTTGGACACAATACCTTTATTTGTTTTTATGTGGTGCTGAGGATCAAACCCAGGGCCTCACCACCGAGCCACAACCTCAGTCCTCATGGTAGTTCTAATTTTAATTTTTTAAGGAATCTCTATACGGTTTTCCACAATGGCTGTGCTAATTTACATTCTCACCAAGAGTGTATGGAGTTCCTTCTCCTGGCATCCTCACCAGTGTCTCCTACTTTTTGTTTTCTTGATAACAGCCATTCTGACTGGGATGAGATGGAATCCCAATGTAGCTTTGATTTGCATCTCCCTGGTGGCTAAAGATGTTGAGCATGTCTCCATATATTTATCGTCCATTTGTACTTATTCTTCTGAGGAATAGCTTTTCATCTCATTGACCCACTTATTAATAGGAAAACTTATTCCTTTGATGGCTTTTTGAGATCTTTATATGCCGGAGTACAGCTGGCTGCAGCAAAATAACCGGGGGGTGACGAATAACTTTTGTACGTTGATACAGCAGGAGTGGGAGCCGTTTATTGCAGGACAGGAGCAGTATTTATAGATTCCACACAGCTTATCTAAGTAACATAAACTAGATACAGCAGTCAACCAATCAGGAATCTCCACACTTAATGGCTCGCCTTTGTTACTTCTCAAACCACTCCCTCTGGCATTTTGACAGGCACCATCTAGACTTGTTTATGAACTCTTAACATTCCCCTGGCAAAATGCCAGGTGTTATTTTGACTTGTTTACAGACTCTAACATTTATATATTTTGAATACTAATTCTGTGTCAGAGATAAGGCCAGCAAAGATTTTTCTCCCATTCTGTAGGCTGGCTCTTCACCCTGATAATTGCTGGGCAGAAACCTTTAATTTGATGTGATCCTTGCGGGCCTTTCTGTAGAGGTGGAGGTCAGAATGGGTGCTTTGAGGTGGGAGCTGTACCTAGCTGTCCAGCAGAGATGCTGTTATGGCTTTTCCAGAAAAGGTTGAGGAATAATGCCCAGGAACTTCCTGGTGGGACCAAGTAGAAGGGAGATATCCAGGCCACCCCTCCACATGGTACACCGCCCCCTGCAGTCAACAGCATGCCCTACCCCATGAGCAGGTCACATCTGAGCACTGCCTGGATAGAATCCTATCTCTGTTTCAGCCCTCCAATAAATTGGACGAATGTGATACTCTTTGAGGCTTAGTGTCTGTGAAATGGGAATACCCATGAGTCTCTGACAAGAGTGTGCTGAGGACTAAATGAGGTCTACTGTGTGAAAACGTTGTGTAGGCTATCAGGTGTGCCACCTCTGCCGTGTTCGTGGCTCTTTCCATCCTTGTCAGAGCTATTATTTTGTAATCAGCAATTTGGTGGTAGGGGCTCAGTTGGAAACGGATGATTCAGAGGAGAACAAAACAGATCATCTGGCCCTCAAGGTGATCACAGGCTAACGACCAGGTACATTGGCGCAGGGATCACGAGGCGCCCCATCCTATTCCCAGCACTCCTCAGCCACGGGTTCATCTCATCCTCACAATCCCCACCCCAAGGCCCTGGGCTGACGTGCAGTGCTCAGATGTGAACGCAGGTGGGCGGGCTCCAGATGCCCTCCCCTCGCCACTACTCCACACAGGGAAGTGGGCGTAAGGGACAACTGTGACGGGATGCCAAGGGTGCTGCGAGAGTGGTGTGATGCGGTGAGCGCGGTGTCCCAGGGGAGTAGTCCCTGGAAAGGGACACTTTCTGTGCTGAGTTCTGACTAGTAAATGAGGAAAGGTTTCCCAGAAAGAAGGCCAGTTTGAGCAAAACCCCTGAGGGGTCAGCACATTCCTCCCTGTGGGAGGAACAGAGAGACAAAAGGGACAGAATGTGGCAGAAGAGGTGGGCAGGAGCCAGGTCCTGGAGGGTCTGGGGCACCATGCTAGGGAGCCCCAGACTGTCTGAGGACAGCAGAGATTATGTCAGGAGCCTCACTCTGATGAGGGGAGGGGAGTATGGGTGACAACCCAAGGTGGAGAGACAGCTCAGCTCCTGCACCTCCTGCAGCAATCCAGCTGTGATTACTAGTGTCTAAAGTAGCCAGGCAGTGAGGCTGGAAAGAGGCGTCCTCTGGGGTCCCTGATCTGGTGATGGGTGTCCAGGGTGGCCTGCACCAGGGTCTGAGGGGGAAGACCTGGGGAGCACCAACAGTTAAGGGAGGGCAGAAGAAGCAGAGGAGCCTGACAAGGAACGAGCAAAGGGAAGGAGAAATACAAGCAAGCACATTTCCAAGAACCCACGAGAAGCTGAAAGGCCCGGGTCTAGGTTACACGGCAACAGTTTACTTCCGAGCAAAGTCCTGAGTCCTTAAGCCCACGCCTGGATGACTAAAGGAGACTTGTTTTCCTTGTGATACAAGAAGTTCTTGTTTTCAGTCTTATTTTTTTTTCTTCCTTCATTTTCACATTTCATTGCCCCGTTCATTTAGTACTGCTTAATTAATTTCTCAATATCTTTGTCTACTCATTACTGCTCTCTGCACACATAGACATAATGGGATGATGGAGGAGGTTCTTCTGATTGGTATTTGCAATATGCTGAGACTGACGAATGAACTGCTAAACACGCCATCACCATCACCAATAATAATAGCGCAGGCTCAGCCTGTTTATTGAGCACCTATTATGTATCAGGTGTTCTGAGTTTTAAAAGCAGGATGAGTAAACAAGGTAAATATGATATTTTTCTTTTGCAGGGGGAGAAACTAAGCCTCGGAGAAGTTAAATGAGCACTGAAAACCAAACAACGAATAATAAATAACAATGGGATGTCTGTGTAGAGTCTTGGCAGCCAAGGTTGGCATCTTCAGGCAGCCCTTTAAAATTTTCACCTGAAGAATTCCCAGATATCAGTCCTTACTATGATTTCCAGAGAGGGGGGGGATTTATGTGTGGGACATGGAAAAGAGAGAGGGGGCAGAGCAATGGAAAGTGGAGTGAAGGGACCAAGGCTAGGGAACTGTATTCCCAAGCCAATAGGAGCTGTGCCTGGCACACTTAGCCCTTCACAGGATCCTTCAGAAAAGAATTAAGCACCGGATGAGTTTTCATACTTCCAAAGGATTCACTGAACTCACTGCTGCAAAACTGCCTGGCCAGCTTCCCTTCAGGAATGCAATTTATGAATCATTCATTCCTTTCATAAGCATCTATTTGATTCCAAGAATTGGGCCAGTTTCTCAATGTACATTATTTTACATCTTTTTCATTTCCAGCCATGTGATGATTTTTACCTACTCAAAAATTTTAAGTTCTCTATAAATGTTAAATACTATTATTTTAACTCCCATTCCATCTCATACCAGGCACTCTGAGCTGTGTCCCTATGGAAAACTTAAGTTTTCGGTACATTCCAGAAAACAACATGATGTTCCAGAATATTAGGTCAGAGTTAACTCAAGATCAAACATGCTTCTTATTTCCCTTCTAGAAGGTCTTGCTTTGCTCCATCTTGAGAACCTTGCCCCCATTTGTGCTTGTGTCTATCCCTGTTTTCTGTCCTCATGAGTCACCCTCATCTGCTCTTTCAGAGTATTTTATACAAATGAAAACACGTATGGAATTTATCAAATGCATCTTTGGGACCTATGGAGACACTCACATGATTTTTCTCCTTAGGTTTTGTTGTTGTTGTTATTTTGGTGGTGCTGGGGATCAAACCCAGGGCCTCCATGCATGCTAGGCAAGTGCTGTATCACTGAGCCACATCCCAGCCCTCCTTAGGTCTGTTTTGAGGAACTGTCTTTGCATTCTTAGAATAAACTATAACTCAGTCGGCCATCCATTTCTGCAGGTTCCATATCTACTGATTCAATCAAATGTGAATCAATTTTTTTTTTTTTTTTGTATTTTGGGAAATGAACCTAAGTGTGCTTTACCATTAAGCTATATCCCTAGCCCTTTTTAATTTTTTTTTTTATTTTGAGACAGAGTCTCACTAAATTGCTTAGGGCAGGCTGATGTTGGAGGATTGCAAGTTTGGGAATCGAATATTTTTAAAAAATTGTGTCTGTATTAAATATATACAGACTTCTTTCTTGTCATTATTTTCTAAACCACTATTTATGCAGCATTTACATTGTATCAGGCATTAAAAGTAATCTACAGATAATGTAGTATGCAGTAAGATGTTTGTAGCTTATATACAAACACAGCACCAGGGAGTCCTGAATCCAATCTCTCATGGGTATTGAAGGAAGCCTGTAATAAGCATTAGGTATGTTTCTGCATTCTGATTGCTAATATTTTATGTAGGATTTATGTATCAATATTTATGTATGAGATTGATTTATCATTCCTTTCTTTTTATTTTTTGGAATTGCCTTTGTTATCAATGATGTTCTGACTGAATAAAAATAATTTAGATCTTTTTTTTTCTTCCTCTATGCTCTGGGTCACTTTAAATATTATTAGTTATAGAAGACAGTATACTTCTTTAAATACTAAAAAACATAATATTAACAATCAGGATATAATTTCAAATACTGTTTTGAAAAATCATGTAAATTTGCTCTATTTGATTCTTTTTAGTCATACATGACAGTAGAATCCATTTTGATATAATTATACAAGCATAGAATATATCTTTTTTCTAATTCAGACCCCAAGAACTCTCCTTCCCCTTTCCTCTACCTGATCCCTTCCTGCTTTTGATCTTTCTGTTATTTGCCCTTAGTTATTTTTTAATTAATTTTGGTTTCTACATGATGAGTTTCACTGTGGTATATACGTCTGTGTACATAGGAAGATTATGTCAGATTCATTCCACACTCTCCAAATTTACTATCTTTCAGATTCTACAATTGGTTTTCTATTCTTAGACTCTTTTTGTCAGACTGTGTTTGCTAATACTGAAAAAAACCTTGATGAGTATACAAGACAGTAGTATCATGTAATTATAATAATATTATGCATGAGATATCAGTAAAAGCTCTGACCCACTGTCTATTGTTAAGACAATATAATTTTTATGAGTATTAATTTATTTTTCAAAATGACAATTTTCTATGTACTACAGTATTATAAAGATAAGTCTAGAATTTTGTCTGATGTGGAGGGATACATCAAAATGTTTTCTTTGTATTAACTGTAATAAATTGCTACCCATGGCCCCAATTTTTCTCATGACCTATATTAACTCTTTGAGGTAGGAACCAGGAAATCAATATTTGGTAGCTTACTGTGTCCATCAACAAGGCAAATAAGCCCCAGAGGTTATACATAAGTAATTCGTGATTACAAGTTACAAAAAATTTTACATTAATCTGAAGATATTTTATTCCATTTGAAAATTTTCAATATGAAGCTTAAGTGATAATAATACATTTTCTAGTTCTCAAATTAAAAAGCTGTTTGATCTTTCTTTTCTTTCTCTGTTGAAGACCTTTTAATTTAAAATATATTAAAGGGAAATAGGAAGAATTTTTGGATCACCCAGAAGTTGATCATATTTTTCTTTTCATTGAAGCAGCAGGAACCTACAGGACCTATTTCCACATGTTATGGTTCTTTTGAATTACTTTAATAAGAATTCATGGTTTTTAATTTTGGAGAAAATAAAATTTAAAAATAATTAAAATTTGTTTTTTACAAATAATAAGTCAATGTTTTGGCATCAGAAGTGTTTCCTGTTTCCATGGTCATCTAATTCTCCTGCACAGGGGATGGGGTCTATTGTCAGCTGGTCATCTACACATCATGTGAGTGGTTCCACATGGAACTTGCTTCCTATCCCACAGGTAGGTGCTTACTTGCTGCATTATCCCTTCTAACGTTTTGTCTCTCAAAGGTCCTGATTTATTTTATTCTTACCTATGACTAAATTTAAAGTTTAGAGAACTTCAAGTTTTGAGAAATCCTGGCTAAATAAATACAAACTTTTCTGCTATTTATTTCTTAATTCTGTATAATTTTGGAAAACCAATGTCATTCTGGATTTTCTCTGATATTTATTTTACTGGGAATTAAACCCAGGGGCACCTTTAGCACTATATTCCCAGTCTTTGTTTTTGAGACAGGGTCTTGCTAAGTTGTTTAGGGCCTAAGTTGCTGAGGCTTCCCTGTAACTTCTGATCCTATCTCAGTCTCCTGAGTTGCTAGATTACAGCAAGCAACATGGAAAATAGTTCCTCAAATACACTATATAAATATTTATTATAAGACGTATGACTTAGCATTTAACAAAATACTCTATTCGTGGTCTGACAAGTAATTCTTTAATTTTTGTCATTGGATATGTAAAACACCTATATCGCTTCAAGCAATTGAAAAACTTTAATAAAGACAGGTAAGCATTCTAAAATAATTAAAAATATTAGAAAATATGTGGTAATATATCTTGTGATTTGTTTTGGGGGCATCTATTGACAGGAAGGTGAATCTCTTACCTTAGATCTTGCTCAAGCTCTAAGTCTTACAATACTTTAATATAGCTTTATTTTTAAGAGCAAGTGTATTTATTAGCAAATGTCAGTATTTTATCTCAGGATGAAATAAATACATGAATTTTTTGCTAAGCCACATCTCCATCCTTTTCTATATTTTATTTTGAGATAGGGCCTCAGTAAATTACTTAGGACCTCACTAAGTTGCTGAGGCTGTCTTTGAACTTGCAAACCTCCTGCCTCAACCTCCAGAGTCACTGGGAATACAGGTGTGCACCACCACACCTGGAAATATGTGCAAAATTAATTAAGGTTATTTGATTAGAAGAGAAAGGCTTCTTCTGTTTATCCAATAAAATTTCATATCATTTGATACAATATGAATCAAACAAGTGCAATCACTAGGTGAAGAGATTTATAAGGTAGATATTGTTAGTATTTTGTAAAATGTTAAGTACAACTTCTGGAATATACAAAATGACTCAAAATGGAGTTAACTATAAAGCAGAGTTTCTGTATCTGGGGACCTAGGATTCTCTAAGGCTTTTGTAGCATTTAGGATGGCTATATGTTTCAGACTGGAAAACAAAATGCAGTCTTGTTTCCATTTATATTTAACTGAAACTTAGCATCCACTTTTACTTCTAGTTAAATTATAAAATCACATCTGTATCAGTAGTAATTGTATTGCCACTAGTAGAACTGCAGGCTTTGATATTACATGAAAACTAATGTATGTATGTAAATATATATGTGTATGTCACATACACACGAAGAAGCTTTCAAATTGTTGTAGTAATTTATTTAATCACAATAATAAAATCTATATAACCTGTTTTAAAAAGTAACATTTTAGTAACTCCATAATTGGCTTCCACTAAAGCACTGTATATTTTCGTCTCCATTTATTATGTGCCTGATTTTGAGTAAGAGTCCACAGTTTCACTAGACTTTAAATGTCTCAAGCATATGAAGTTTAGGAATCTTTAATAGGAAGTATTGACCCATAGTATATAGCTAATATATGTAGAACTGGAATCTACATATTGCATAAAACATTGTTGAAATCTCATGTTTTCCAAATACTTACTCTGACTCAAATTCATTTTCTTCAACTCCATAAATATGCAGAGCAAAAAAGAGATAGAATATACCCAGTATCTTCTTGCAACCTTAAAAAATTAATGGAGTCTCTATTTGAAAGCAGCTTAGGTTTACTGCAAAACTGAGAAGAATATACAGAATTCCAGTATGCCACCCATCCCACACTACCCCACTATCAACATGTCCTAGCAGAGTGGTGCATTAATTACATATATGAGCCTGCATTGCCCATCACCACATGTTCATAGTTTAAGTTGGACTGTTTTCTTTTTGCTTTACCTTCTCTTGGTTTTGAAGAGTATAAGAAAATGTGTATCCAATATTGCAGCAGTGTTGTAGCTTGAATGATTCCTGCAAAAATCATATTGAAATTCACAAGGGGGGAGATATCTAAATCATGAGTCTATCCCCAAGTCTAACAGTATTTTGAAGTAAAGATTTAAGGGAGGAGGTCATGAGAACTTCTCTTCTTACATGCTCATTTGTTCTTCTGCATTCCATCATGCAATGATCCTTTCCAGACACCATTTGGAACTTCAGCCTTCAGAACCAGGAACCAAGATTAGAGGACTCTCACTGAGCAGTCTGATATTATTCCTATGAGGTATATCCAGGAAAGACTAGCAGATTTTAAAATTAGCCTTATTATATGAATGCAGTTAAATTTAATTCAGCAGAATTAACTTTTTTTCTACTTATTAGGCTTTTAATAACAATCTAGAAGATATCAATACACCTAGACTGTTCTCACATATGACAACTAAAAATAAAAACAGATTGAAATATATGTATTGAATATTTTACTTGCTAAATTGGGTATGAGAGGAATTCATTGATAAGAATTATTTGGGAGTCAGGATAGTGTCAGTGTATCATGAGCGACTCTCCTATTTGGTACTGTTTCACCAGAGGGAAGATATTTAAATCAAGAGTGTATCCCAAGTCTATAATTTGAATATTTGCCTGCAACCTTACTGATCTTCATTGTTTTTCTGATGCATGTGTTGCATCTTATCTAAGAATTTCATAGCTTCCTTGACATTAGTTTTTAATATGTATTTTTGTCCTTCTTCTGTTTCTGCAATATAACAGCAGAGTAATATAATCATTAATTTATAATATTAGAACTAGAAATCAATAATAATATATTAATATTTATTATTTCAATATTATTATCAATATTTATGTGCATTTATTTTCTGTAATTTAAATATTTTAAATGCATTTATCATTATTGAAAGTAATTTCACCACATAATTTTAATACCATGTATGCAAATGATAGCTTCTCCTCAAACATGTGAGCACATTATTATGAGGTGAAATAAACAACAGAGGTAAATTCCCATTTTTTAGGTCTGTGACTCCAAAAGGTATGACAAAACCTGGGGGGAAGTGTTACTGAATCTGGTTGCAGCCAAAAATATTTTCAACCTGTTTTGGCAAGAAAGGAATGTAGAAAATATGTGTTAAGTAAGAGAGCCTCACTGATCTATATATAATTAGATCCATACCCAAGCATATCCAAAGGGATAATCAAAATATGAGGAGGGAACTTTCATATCCAAAGAATCATAAGGTTTTGTTAACTCATTGGCAGTAAGATTAAAAAAAAAAACAAAGTATAGGGGCAAAAATCCATATGAATTCTTGAAAGAATTTGAAAAGGAAGTAAGAAAAATCTAGGTTCTGTTCAATGTACCAAAGAGGATTCTCAAACTAGAGGTTCCAAATCCATTGTGCTTGCTTGGTATGTGTACATCACTCTGTTGAATAAGTTAATTGTCTTAAATTTAGACAAAAGATTTAACTCAGTAAATCAAAGTATTAAGAATTTTTGGAATAATACAGAGAAAAGAATTAGAATAACAAGTTGAAATGACCTCAGATGAAATCCTTGCACATAATTTATAACTTGTATCTCACTTGCTCATTGATATCTGTCCATTTATAGAATCCTTGAGTTGTTAAGAATGAGGAATACATTGGTGAAAAAAAGTTATTATAGTGCTTATTCTGTTTTCAACTAGGAGTGTGGTCTGGAGGTACTTGCTTAGAAAGGGCTCCCTTATTTTAATGATGATAATTATATTCTAGGGTGGAAGAGGTCAAGTTTTAACAATATTTGCCAGAGGCAAACTGAGTGATGGTGGTCATTATAATGGACAGAAGGTCCAAAGTTCCAACTAGAGAAATCTGACTCACAGTGCTTTCACAGAAGCAAAAACATTGTGAAGCCCTTGGAGAAAAAATAAATGATCTCTCATCAGAAATCCTACTTATTATGCATTAAACAATACAAATATGAGTCTACTGAATACACAATGTGAGACGTGACATTCCGAAATAGAATGGATTGACTATAAACAGATCCTTTGACTTGTATCAATTGAAAATCACAGAACCCAACCAACAAAACTGATAACAAATAAACTGCAGATGAATTTGTATTACCTCATAAGAATACATTGATCTATACGTGCCCCAAATATTCAACAGCTACATTATGTGTATGTGTGTATGTATGTGTGTATTATATATATATATATATATATATATATATATATATATATATATATATATATATATATATATGTATATATATCATATATATTATTCATAACATATAATATAGCATATGTATATTATATGCTATATATATATCATATCACATATATGATATATAGCTTGGGAAGCTGAGGCAGGAGGATTGTGTGTTCAAAGCCACCCTCAGAAATGGTGAGGCACTAAAGCAACTCAGTGAGACCTTTCTCTAAATAAAATATAAAATAGGGCTGGGGATGGGGCTCAGAGTTTGAGTGCCCCTGAGTTCAATCCTGGAACAAAAAGCCAACCAAACCAAACCAAAAAAACCCAAATTAATAACATATATAATACGGAGATGTGTGTATAATATACATATGTGCATATGTGAATGTGTGTGTATAGCAGCTGCTAGGAGGAAGGAATTACACACACACACACACACACATATTAGCTTTAAGTAACCATTTTTTAAAGAGAGAGAAAGAATTGAGAATTTTTTTTAATATTTATTTTTCAGTTTTAGGTGGATACAACATCTTTATTTTATTTTTATGTGGTGCTGAGGATCAAACTCAGCACCCCATGCATGCCAGGTGAGTGCGTTATCGCTTTAGCCACATCCCCAGCCCTAAGTAACCATTTTTTAATTTTATCTCATGATTTTATGGGTGAAGAATTTGAACGTGGCTGGAATGAGAAATCTTTCATCTCTGCATGGTATCAAATGGTATCCAATGTGGTTTTCTGCTGGCAGCTGGGCCATCCTGGAGGCTCCAAGGCTGCTTCACACTTAGGTCAGGGTCTCTGTGGGTTTGACTGGG
The DNA here is from genome assembly GCF_047511675.1 of Marmota flaviventris. NCBI lineage: Eukaryota > Metazoa > Chordata > Mammalia > Rodentia > Sciuridae > Marmota > Marmota flaviventris. The sequence continues at coordinate 10,910,218 of NC_092514.1, read as the reverse complement.
CCACTTAGCCTCTCCAAGCCATGTCAATACCTTTTCTGTGGTTTCTCCTGCAGGGCAGGCAGAACATTTTTTTATTTATTTGTTTGTTTGTTTATTTGTTTATTTATTTATTTTAATTTGTTATACATGAGAGCAGAATGCATTTCAATTCATAGTACACATATAGAGCACAATTTTTTACGTCTGTGGTTGTACAAAAAGAAGACTCACACCATTCGTGTCTTCATACATGTACCTAGGGTAATGATGCCCATTTCATTCCACCATCTTTCCTACACCCATGCCCCATCCCTCTCTCTCCCACTACTTTGCCCTATCTAAAATTTTTTCATTCCTCCCATGCTCCCCCTACCATTATGGATCAGCATCCACATATCAGAAAAAACACCCCCCTTTGTTTTGTTTTGTTTTTGTTTTTTTGAAATTGTCTTGCTTCACTAAGCATGATATTCTCCAACTCCATCCATGTACTTGAAAATGCCATGATTTTGTTTTCTTTTAATGCTGAGTAATATTCCATTGTGTATATATACCACAGTTTCTTTATCCATTCATCTACTGAAGGGCATCTAGGTTTGTTTCACAATTTAGATATTGTGAATTGAGCTGCTATAAACATTGATGTAGCATGCTGTTTTTAAGTCCTTTGGGATTAGATGGAGGAATGGGATAGCTGGGTCAAATGGTGGTTCCATTCCAACTTTTCCAAGGAATCTCCATACTGCTTTCCAGATTGCTTGCATCAGATTGCAGTCCCACCAGCAATGTATGAGTGTGCCTTTTTCCCCACATCCTTGCTAACACTTACTGTTGTTTGTATTCTTAATAGCTTCCATTCTGACTGGAATGAGATGAAATGTTAGAGTAGTTTTCATTTGCAATTCTTTAATAGCTAGAGATGTTGAACATTTCTTCATATATTTGTTGATTGATTGTATATCATCTTCTGTTCATTTCCTTGGCCCACTTATTAATTGGGTTACTTGGTTTTTTGGTGTTAAATTTTTTGAGTTCTTTATACATCCTAGAGATTAGTGCTCTATCTGATGTGCAAGTGCTAAAAACTTTCTCCCATTCTGTAAGCTCTCTCTTCACCCTATTGATTATTTCTTTTTCTGAAAAGAAGCTTTTCAGTTTGAATCCATCCCATTTATTGATGCTTGATCTTATTTTTTTGTGCTATAGGAGTCTTATAGAGGAAGATTTGAGCCTACCTTTTCTTCTATTAGGCACAGGGTCTCTTGTCTTATTCCTAGGTCCTTGATCCACTTTTGAGTTGAGTTTTGTGCATGATGAGAGATAGGGGTTTAATTTCACTTTCTTCATGTGGCTTTCCAGTTTTTCCAGCACCATTTGTTGGAGAGGCTATCTTTTCTCCAATATACATCTTTGGCACCTTTGTCTAGTATGAGATAACTGCACTTATGTGGATTAGTCTCTGTGTCCTCTATTCTGTACCATAGGTCCACAAGTCTATTTTGGTGCCAAAACCATGACATTTTTGTTACTATTGCTCTGTAGTATAGGTTAAGATCTGGTATTGTGATACCATCTGCTTCACTCTTCTTGTCAAGGATCCCTTTGGCTATACTGGGTCTTTTATTTTTTCCAGATAAATTTAATGATTGCTTTCTCTATTTCTATGAGAAATGTCATTGGGGTTTTTATTGGAATTGCATTAAATTTGTATAGTGCTTTTTGGTAGAATGGTCATTTTGACAATATTAATTCTGCCTAAATCCATTAACAAGGGAGAACTTCCCATCTTCTAAGGTTCTCTTTAATTTCTTTCTTTAGTATTCTGCATTTTTATTTTAGAGGTCTTTCACCTTACATTAAGTTGATTCCCAAGTATTTTAATTTTTGAGGCTATTTTAAATGGGTTGTTTTTCTAATTTCTCTTTCAGAGAATTTGTCACTGATGTGCAGAAATGCATTTGATTAATGGGTATTGATTTTATATCCTGCTACATTGCTGAATTCATTTATTAGTTCTAGATGTTTTCTGATGGAATTTTGTGGATCATGTAGGCATAGAATCATGTCATTAGCAAGTAGTAATAGTTTTGAATTCTTCTTTTCCTATCTGTATCCTTTTAATTTCTTTCATTTGTCTAATTGCTCTGGCTAGAGTTTCAAGAACTATGTTAAATAGAAGTGGTAAAGGAAGCATCCCTGTCTTGTTCCAGTTTTTAGAGGGAATGCTTTTAACTTTTTTTCCCCATTTAGAATGATGTTGGCCTTGGGCTTAGAATAGATAGCTATTGCAATGTGGAGATATGTTCCTGTAATCCCTAGTTGTTCTAGTGTTTTGAACATGAAAAGGTTCTGTATTTTTTTGAATGCTTTTTCTGCATCTATTGAGATGATATTTAAGTCTCTTGATGTGATGAATTACATTTATTGATTTTCTTATGTTGACCAATCTTGCATCCCTGGGATGAACTCCACTTGATCATGGTACCCTATCTTTTTGATATGTTTTTTATTTGAATTGACAGAATTTTATTGAGAATTTTTGCATCTGAGTTCATTATAGATATTGGTCTGAAGTTTTTTTTTCTTTGATGTGTCTTTGATATTGGTGATATTAGTCTCATAGAATGAGTTTAGAAGTGTTCCCTCTTTTTCTATTTTATGGAATAATTTGAGGAGTATTGGTATTATTTCTTCTTTGAAGGTCTTGTAGAACTCACCTGTGCATCTGTCTGGTCCTGGGCTTTTCTTGGTTGGTAGTTTTCGATGGTGTCTTCTATTTCATTGCTTGAAATTGATCTTTTTAACTTGTGTATATCATCCTGATTCAGTTTGGGCAAATCATATGACTCTAGAAATTTGTCGATGTCTTTAATATTTTCTATTTCATTTGGGTACAGATTTTCAAAATAATTTCTAATTATCTTCTGTATTTCTGGTGTTCCTTGTAATATTTTCTTTTTCATCACAGACAGATTTTAGTGATTTGAGTTTTATCTTTCCTTCTCTTCATTAACATAGCTAAGGGTTTATTAATTTTATTTATTTATTCAAAGAACAAACTTTTTGTTTTGTCAATTTTTCAATTGTTTCTTTTGTTTCATTTTCATTGATTTCTGCTCTGATTTTAATTTTTCCTGTCTTCTACTGCTTTTGGTGTTGATTTGTTCTTTTTCTAGGACTTTGAGATGTAATGTAAGGGCACTTGTTTGTTCACTTTTTCTTCTTTTATAGAATGAATTCCATGCAGTGAATTTTCCTTAGTACCGTCTTCATATTGTCCCATAGATTTTGATATGTTGTATAAGTGTTCTCATTTACTCAAAGAATTTTTTAATCTGCTATTTGATGTCTTCTGCAGTCATTGTTCATTCGATAGCATATTATTTACTCTTTGGGTATTGGACTTGTTTCTATTTTTTTATTTTATCATTTATTTCTGATTTCATTTCATTATGATCTGATGGAATGCAGGATAGTATCTCTACTTTTTTGTCTTTTCTAAAGTTGCTTTGTGGCATAATATATGGTCTATTTTAGAGAAGGATCCATGTGCTCCTGAAAAGAAAGTGTATTAACTTGTTGAAGAATGAAATATTCTATATATGTCAGTTAAGTCTAAGTTATTGATTGAATTATTGAGCTCTACAGTTTCTTTGTTTTGCTTTTGTTTGATATATCTATTCAGTGGTGAAAGATATGTATTAATGTCCCCCAGAATTATTGTGTTGTGGTCTATTTCACTCATAAAATTGAGAAGAGTTTGTTTGATGCACATAAATGTTCCATTGTTTGGGGCATATATATTTATAATTTTTAGTTCTTGTTAATATATGGTTCCCTTAAGCAGTATATAATATCCTTCTTTAAACCTTTTGATTAACTTTGTCTTGAAGTCTGCTTTATTTGATATGAGGATGGAAACCCCTGCTTGTTTCTGCAGTCTATATGAGTGGTATGATTTTTCCCAATCTTTCAGCTTCCATCTATGGATGTCTTTTCCTATCTAATGAATCTCTTGAGGGCAGGATCTTGTTGGGTCTTTTTTTTAAAAAAAATCCAATCTGCAAGTCTATGTCTTTTAATTGATGAGTTCAAGCCATTAATATCCAGGGTTATTATTGAGACATTATTTGTATTCCTGGGTATTTTTGTTTACTTTTGGTTTTTAACTTGACTTGGTTTCTCCTTTGATTGATTTTCCCTCTAGTGTAGTACCTGCCTTTGCTGATTTTCATTGTTGTTTTTCATTTCCTCCTTATGGAATATTTTGCTGAGGATGTTCTGTAGTTCAGGCTTCCAAGTTGTAAATTCTTTTTGCTTTGGTTTATCATGGAAGGTCATTATTTCATCATCAAATATGAAGCTTAATTTTGCTGTATAGAAGATTCTTGATTGGCATCCATTTTCTTTCAGAGCTTGATATATGTTATTTCAGCATCTTTTAGCTTTCAGGGTCTGGGTTGAAAAATCTGCAGAGATCCTTATTGGTTTCCCCCTATATGTAATCTGATTCTTTTCTCTGTGGCTTTTAAAATTCTCTCCTTATTCTGTATGTTTCGCATTTTCATTATAGTATGCCTTGGTATAGGTCTGTTGTGATTTTGTACATTTGATGTCCTGTAAGACTCTTGTATTTGATTTTCTAATTCATTCTTTATGTTTGGAATATTTTCTGATATTTTTTCATTGAATCAATTGTTTATTTTTTTTTTGGTTTGTAACTCTATACCTTCCTCTATCCTAATAATTCTTAAATTTGGTCTTTTTATGTTATTCCATGATTATGAAATATTCTACTCATGATTTTTTACCATCTTCACTGTGTGGTCAACTTAATCTTCTGAATTAAATATTTTGTCTTCATTGTCTGAAGTTCTGTCTTCCAAGTGATCTAAAATATTGGTGGTGCTTTCTATTGAGTTTTTAATTTAGTTTATTATGTCTTTCATTTCAAGAATTTCTGTTTGTTTGGTGTTTTTTTTTTCAGAGCCTCTATCTCTTTATTGAAGTATTCTTTTACTTCCCATACTTGCTTATGTAGCTCTTTATCAAAATGATCGTTTGCTGCCTGCATTTGTTCTCTTATATCATCTTTTTAATTCACAGAACATTTTAATTATGTACATCTTGAACTCTTTCTCTGTAATTTCTTTTGTTGTACTGGCCGTGGATTCTAATCATGTTGTATCTTGGTTTGTTTGGGGCACATTCTTCCCTTGTTTTTTTTTTTTTTTTTTTTTTTCATGTGTCTTCCCTTTTAGCACTGAAGATCCAAGCTGTTACAGTTTTTACCCTATAGGATTATAGTGTCCCTGCAGGGTTCTAATACCTCTCCTTGATTTTGCTACTAGGTCCCAGCCAATGTCCAATGCTGAGAGTTGCCCCAACTAAAAATAGTGACAAAAGTGTCATAAGATGGAGGCAGCTGCTTTCAGAGATGGGGTGTCAGGTCACATTGGGCTGGGTGGTGGCATTGGGTGGCATGTTCAGAGATGCACCTCTATGGCATGCAGTTTTGTGGCTGGTGGCTCTCTCCAGACCCTGACCAGTGTTCCCCGGTGCAGGCACCTGCAGGTGTGGGACGATGGCAGTGCTTGCAGTGTCCCAAGATGGAGGCAAACAGGGGAGCCTCATACTGGTAGATGGGGGTCTACATGGAAGTGGCAGCTGGGTGTCCTATGTGGGAGCAGCAGCCAGGATTTCTACATGGGTAGGAGGTGAGGGGTCCTGTATGGGTACTGATGCTTGTGGTCCTGCTCGGGCATATCAGCTGGAGTTCTTGTGTGGTTGAGTGGCTGAGAGTCCTGTGCTGACACTGAGGCCTAGGGACCTGCACTGGAACAGCAGCCAGGATTCCTAAGCAGGAGCAGCTGTAAAGATCCTCCAATAAACTACAGAGAAACAGTATTTCCACTACTTGAATCTTAGGTCACAGAGCAACACAGATTGTAGCCATCTTCTAGACAGCCATCTTGAATGTGATTGGAAATATGGTTATATTCTATGGAAATTATTGCATATGGGACTCAAGCTACTGTATTTTTCTTTTAAGAGTATGGTTTTATGAACATTAAATGATGACTTTTTGCATCACTTCTTATCTATTATCCCTAGTGAGTTCAGAAACTCAATCTGTCATTTAGTGCGGTGAAAAGAGATATGTTTAGTATTAGGCACCAGGTCTATATCTATGAGAATATGTTTGCCAGTGCTGAGAGAGAGAAATGGGGTGGGGCAACTACTGGCATTTTAATCAAAATTTTCATGATGATATGGAACAATTTGAGGGTGATGGACATCTTGACCACACCACCTTCCAATCTTTGCTCCATTTAAAAAATTTTATCATTTTATTTTCTTAATTGTTTTTATTAATGCAATATAGGTAGCAATAATAGTGGGATTCATTTCAGCATACATACATGAGACATATGTTTTCCATCTTTTCCCCCAGTACTTCCTCTTTCACTTCCTTCCTCCCTTCTCCTGTTTCCCTCCCTCTACTCTACTGGTTTTCCTTCTATTCATTTGTTACTTCTTAAATTGGTGCTTTTAGATATATGTAAAGGTGGGGTTCACTGTGTTATATTCACATTTGCACATTACACATTTGGTCAATTTCGTTCCCAGTTCCTTCCTCCTGACCCTACTGCCTCCCCTTCAATCTCCTTCCCCTACTTCACTGATCTCCCTTCTATTTTCATAGGATTCCCTACTTTACCCCTTATTTCACTCTGTTGATTTTCTGAATCTAATTTACTTGGTTTTACATGATGATCTCCAATGCTATTCAGTTATGAGCAAATGCCAAAATGGTTCTTCTTTATGACTTAGTAAGACTCCATTGTGAAATATACCACATTTTTCTTTATCCTTACATCTGTTGAGAGACTCCTGGCCTGGTTCCATAGCTTGGGTACTATGAATCACACTGCTATAAACATTAATGTGCCCGTATCCGGACAGTATGATAATTTTAGTTCTTTTGGATAAATACCTTGAAGTAGGATGGCAGAGTCATTTGCTGGCTTTATTTCTAGTCTTTGGAGAACCGCCATACTGATTTCCAGAGTTATACTAATTTGTTGTACTAATTTGTACTAATATGTACTAATTTGTACTAATATGTACTAATTTGCAGTCATACCAACAATGCATGAATGTACCTCTTCCACCACATCCTCATCAGCATTTATTGTTATTTGTATTCTTTTTTTTAACAAAATAGTAATTATTTATATTTTCAAAAAGAAAAAATTAACATTTGGAAGTTCTCCCCTGTAGGAAGAGGGCTAAGAAGGAGGAACAGGACTGGCTCCTATGCAGGTGGCAAGTCAGGTACAAACAGCTGAGCAATCTGTGCTGGGACTTTTTTCACACAGCATTAATAATAAAATTTCCTTTTTTCTTCTCTTCTTTTTGTTGTTTTTGTTTTGTGTGTTTTCAGATTTCTTGTGTTTTTGTTTTTTAGAAAAAAAGGGAGGGGGGAGGGAAGAGAAATAAAATCAAAGAAAAATGCCAAAAAACATTTTCCACAATATCTAAAAAACAGAGAACCATAGTTCTTGTCAAGACAGCATGAATTCTGGATGAATTTTTTTTCCAGTTCTCAACACCAATAAAGATTTTTGCAAAAGCCACTATTATCAGAACACTTATCTTCCAGATCAAATAACCTCTTCCCCTTTTGCCTTTGCTTGTCACTTTCATAAGAGGATAAAAGGATGTATTCTGTTCTTGCAAACAATAAGTGCTAAGGAGAGAGATCTCTTCTGATACTTGTGTGGTGGTGAGGAGTTTTCACAAACATCCAAGCTTCAGCACAGTTGGAAGGACTAAAATTTGCTTCTCTCAACGTAAATACTATTAGAATTCACAAACTGATTTTGAAAAATTCTGCAAAAACTCTTCTTTCCTTTTCCCTTCTCTTAAAACTAAATGTCCTTTTTTTTTTCCTTTCTTCTTTTTCCTTTTTGCTCCAGGCACTTGACAATTTGTTCTGCTCAGTCAGATGCAGGCAGGTTTCTCCGAAGTACCACGACTGGGATGTGCTCAGGGCCAGCACCTAAACTGAATCCCAGAGTCAGACTTGGTCAAGCCAAAGGGAACAGGGTGACGCAGCAACAGGGTTTTCATTAGGTTGAGTAGCCCGAGTCCTGGGCCTTTCCCTCACCCCCCGCCCTCGGCTTCCCCAAGTTATTTAGTGCTGTTTCAAAAGTCTGGGGCCATGATGCAGTCTCTTCCCCACAACAGAGTAAAGCTCCACAGATTGCGCTGTCTACCTGGTGGTCAGTGGCAGCAACAGGGGCTGCTATTTCTGGAAAATCCGGAGTCCTGCAAAAGGCAGGATCTTAGGATTGCTTCAGGCGTTTGCGCGGGGGGGGGGGGGGGGGGGGGGCGGGGGGGGGCGGTCCCAGGACAGGGCACTGTGCTGAAGCTAGAGAGCGATATGCTTCAGCCACCAAGTGGGGATGTGACACTACCACTGACTTCCATCCAGAGGTCTCCAATACATCTGAGGCATGATAGTTGATGAAATCCACTGCCTGAGTTTTCAACTGATCTGCGCTGTGGAGGTCAGCCAGGATGAGAATTTCTGCGGCATTCTCCACAGAGAGGTTACTGCAGAGGGCATCCTCACACATGACCTTCAAACGCTCCAGGGCATACTTGTCAGCAGCTGCCAGCAGATCATCAGCCATTTTGTCGAGATTTGGAGCCTTCCCCGTGTAAATGAAGCACATCATCTCCTTAAAAACTTCAGGCTCCACGTCATTGATTTCAACCCGATTCTTTTTGCTCTCCTCCATTTCATGTTCAGACATGGCACTAAAAACTGGAGAACGTGCTGCTAAGATAGCTCTGTGAGCCTGGAACTCTTGGCCAGCAACACACAGGCAGCAGTCTGTGAACCGGGAATTCTCCCACAGCCCTCCTAATTCATCTGCCAACCAGCATTCAGGAACCTTCACCATATTCATGGTATTCTGGCCAGAAATGTTTAAGGAATCTTGTACCACACTCACCTCACAAAAGAGGGTAAGCTTGTCATCAGGGAGAAGCCCGTTAGCCTCATCCAAAAGAAAATCTCTTCGGATGAATTTTTTGAATCCCCAGTCCTTGCCTTGCACAAACCTATAAGCTCGTTGACTCTCCATAGCTTTGGTTTCTTCTCCCTTAGCATTCAGGATGGAGAATTTGAATTTTGCCCGAACTTCACTCTTTGGACAGCTGACCAGTAACAGGTAAAGTGACAGGTAATCTTTGCTTTCTTCATCTAGCCCTTTTGAGTTTACTCGCAAACACCATTTCAGTTTATCATTGGCTCCTGATGAAAAGGTTGAACTTTTAATGACTTCACCCATTTCTTCCCGGCAAAAGCTAAAGTTATTAATGGTCCACATGTAGGAGAATTTCACTACCTTGATCTGAGTGTAGCACCAGCTCTCAGCTACAGGGCCATTCGACATTTCTGCCGGAGGTGGAGGACTTGGAACCCTTGACATCGCCAGTTTGAAGGTTAAACAAGGTTTCCAAAGTCAGGGAACAAAGATTTCTGTTCTTTCTTCACTACACTGAGCTGAAAGGGCTCCCACAGGCCAAATATGGAACATCTTGTGCATCACAAAGATTGTAATTGTTGGTAGAACACAATGAATTAAAAGCCATGAGTTCATGATGATACTGAGAGCGGCGGCGACAGCTGCTGGTCCCTGTCCCCCTGCGCTCGCCTCATACTGTCGGCAACATCTGGGACCTGCGGGACCGCCGATGCACAAATACACACACTCCGAGCGCGCACACTCACACACACACACACACACCACACACACACCACACTCACACACACACACACACACACACACACACACCGACACACCTTTATTTGTATTCTTGATGATTGTCATTTTAACTGGAATCATATGATGTCTCAGTGTAGTTTTCATTATAATTTCCCTGATTGCTAAGATTGTTAAACATTTTTTTCTATAATTGTTGGCTATTTTTATTTCGATTTCTTCTTTTGATAAATATCTGCTTAGTTTTTTGCCAGTTATTAATTGCAGGGTTTTTTTTTTTTTGTATGTGTGTGTCCTTTTTATATATCTTTATATATTCTGAATATTATTCTCCCATTGGTGAATAACTGTCAAAGATCTTCTTTCATTCTTACTTTGCTGTGTGGAAGCAATTTTTTTTTCAAATTTTATGCTATTATCTTACCAATTTTCAGTTTTGTATCTTGAGCTTTAGAAATGTTATTGAAGAAGTGGTTGGCTGTGCCAATATGTTGGGTGGTTTATGCTATGCTTTCTTCTAGAAGTTGCAAAATTTCTGATCTAATTCCTAGGTCTTTGAACCACTTTTAGTTGACTTCTGTAGAGGGTGAGAGATAGCAATCTATGCTTTTTCTTTTCATATGGTTATTTAGTTTTCCCAGCACAATTGGTTAAAAAATGTTTTCTTCAATGTATGTTTTTGGAATCTTTGTCAGGTATCATATATCTGTATCCATGTGGGTTTCTTTTGTGTCTTCTATTCTATTCTATTGTTCATCACTTCTGTTTTTATGCCAATATCACTCTTTTTTTGTTACTACAGATCTGTAGTATAATCAGAGATCAAGTATTGTGCTGTCTCCAGTATTTCTCTTCTTGCTTAAATTTGCTTCAGCTATGTTTTCATCTTTAGTTTCTCTCAGTAAGTTTTATACTTTTGTATACATTGTTTATACATATATCAGTAAATTCATCTCCAAGCATGTCATATTTTCCTTTGATAAAAATAATACTATTGACTTAAATTTTGTGTTCCTTTTTGCTCAATATGGTTATAAAGCAATGAACCTGATTTTTGTATATGACCTTGTGTCCTGCACAAGCTGGGATCATGATGATAATGGTGACTAGAAGCAATAGTGATCTTTCCTTTTCCATGTGCTAATGGAAAAATATCTAGCTGTATAATATTAAATTATTATATTACATAATATTATATTATATTATATATTATGTTTTATATTATAGTATACATCATATTATACCATATATGTTTTATATTACATTATATATTATTTATTATAATACTATATTTTATTATTAAATGTGTGCTTAGGTGTAATTTTGAGGGGTGGCATAGATATCCTGTATTTGGGGGCATTTTGAATGGTCTTAATATATTCCTATGTTCATGGGACTTTGCTGGGAGCCATTAGCCAAGTAGGTATGACAATTTCCTTGCCAGCATACCCCATGTTGCTTAGTGGAAGGACTCCTGGAAATAGAACATTTTGCAGTGACATTGCATGTAGGTGACCTTGCTCAAGGACCAGGGCAGATCCGGGTTTAAGGCGTTCGGGAATAAAGAGTTGCTGTTTGAATCTACAAGCTGTGTGGTGGCTCGTGATTTTGTGCCCAGCCAGACTGCGGCAGGACTTCTTTCTATAAATTTGATGAATTTATTCCAGGCCCATGGGCTTAGCTCTTTTAATTGGCTATTAATTGGCTATCTTTTTCAACTGGCATTTAAATTCTCTTGGAATTTTCACATATGTTAAGGGACTGTAAATCAATTAACAGTGTGAGATTACCTCTTATGAGTTAGAGTACCTATTATCAAAAAAGCAAATTACAGATGCTAGTACAGATGTGGAGAAAGGGGATTTCATTAGCATTATAGGTGGGAATACAAATTACTGAGACGTTATGGACAAAAGTACATGGATCTTCCTAAAAATATAAGAACAGAACTACTGTGCAAGCAGCAATCCCATTGCTGGGTATATATCCAGGGAAAATCAAATCATTATATCTAAGACACATCTGAACTCACATTTATTTTTGATAATTTTTTTATTGTAAAAATTTGAATTCATTAATCAGACATTATTTCCCTATGTACATGAATTACAATAAGATCAGTGGGATTGGATTCTACATCATGTAAAACCAGAAGAATGAGAAATTATACTTCATCTATGTATGATGTGTCAAAGTACATTCTACTGTCATGTAGAACTAATTACAAAAAATTTTAGAAAGTAAGAATAGGAATTTTTAAGGAGAATATGATAAAAGATTAAGAAAAAATTTAAATTAAAAGTTAAATATTCAGCTTCATAATAAAAATGAAGGTTTGTATGAGTAAAGATACTTTAAAAATTTGAGTCCATTATATTTCTATGCATGCAACAAATAAAATGTCTTAGATTTCATATACTACGTGTGCCTTATTGATCTATTAATAAACACTTAAACTTTGTTTTCTTATACATATATCACATTGGTTAAAATAGCTTACAAATATCTACAATGAATATCTATAATAAATATATACAATTAAATTAATAATAATAAAATAGAAAAAACATCTCTCTCTCTCTCTCTCTCTCTCTCTCTATATATATATATATATAGTAATTACAATTTCCTTTCCTTCTAGGGACCTGTATTAATGGAATGAAAAAGGAGAACTATATATAAAAAGCTGGGTTTGATAAATAATCTGAGCTCAGTTCACAATGTGAAATAGTTTACTATGCTAACCCCTGATATTATGGGTTAAAGGAGGTTGAAGACCTAACTTTTCAGTATCTGTAAATGAGACCTTATTGAAAATAAGGTCTTTTCAGGTGATCAAGTTAAAATGAGGGCATTAAAGTGTATCCTCTTCCAATATGATTAATGTTCTCCTAAAAAGGAGATTTGGAGACAGAAGGGTAAATATAAGGATACAGGGAGAACACCATCTGCAAGTCACAAAACACCTGAGGCCCCCAGAAATTAAGGGAAAGACTGTAACAAAGATTCCCTCACAATTCTTGGAACAGTAATCCTTGGAATGTTAGGTTTGCATTTTCAGCCTCCAAAACCACAAAGGGATATATTTTTTCTGGTTGAAAACATGAGTTCTATGGTACCTGGTTACAATATCTCCAGGAAACTATGATATCTGAGATGACAATTTGGGAACTAGAAGTTTGAAATGCTTTTAGAGTGAAAGTAACAAACTGTCTAAATGCTAGTAGTTTACTTTTTTTTTTACTTAAAAATATTTTTAGAGGACAGTAGTAACTCAGTGCTGTCTATCAAGTCATTGAAGAATTCATGGTAAAGATACCTCAGTCTATCTCTGTTGTTCTTCTTATGGGGAAGGTCACCCCTGGTGTGTATGAGACACTAAGGATCTAGCCATTTTAGCAGAAGGAAAGGAGAAAGACATAAAGAAAAGTTCCTCTATCAAATCACACTCACATCTTTCCAAATGTTCATGTTTTCTCAGAAGCTGTCAGAAGGCATATGATCACTCCTTATCTGTAATTAAGGAGAACACAAAAATAAATATTATAATACTACAGTCTCTAAAAGGAAGCCAGGCCAAGGAAAAGTAGTTTAGAAATAATTTGTATATCCCACCATAATGTATACCAAATGGGCTTATACAGTGGGTGTGTCATGTTTAGCCATTCACTGAGCGCCAGCCTAAAGCAACTGTTTTGTGGGACAGCAACATGCATTTTCTTTCATAAAGGAGAAAACATTGAATCTGGACAAGCATGTCCATGAGGTGAATAATAGCAAGCAACAAACAACCTGTTATGGTTTAAATAAGAGGTGTCACCCAAAACTCATGTGTGAGACAGGGCAAGAATTATACAGAGGTGGAATGGTTGGAAGTGAAAGTTGTAATTTAATCAGTGGATTAATTCATTGATATGGATTAGATTACAACTCTCACAGTCCAACTACTGCACCTCTGAGTGGTAACTGCAGCCAGGTGGGGAGATGCTGGAGGAGGTGGATCACTAGGGGTGTTCCTTTGGAGCTTACATTTTGTGTCAATTGAATGGAGCCATCTCTCTGTTCCCTGCTCCCTTGTCCTGAGCTGCTTTTCTCACCCATGCCTTCCAGGGTGTTGTTCTGCTGTACCTCAGACTCAGAGCTATGGAGTCAGCCATCTATGGACTGATACCCCTGAAACTGTGATCCAGTTTCCTTCTATAACTTGTTCTTATCTGGTCTTTTGGTCACAGTGACAAAGAAAATAGTTGCTGAAAACCTAAACCACTGAGGTTTTCAAATTCCTTTTTTGGTTTCTTGTATCCGCACTTGCATGCTTACTTGTAAATGATCCACGAAGGACATCAGAACAACAGGTGCTATTTTTTTTTGTACAGGTTAGGAAAGAGCAAGAATTTATTAATATTATCTATGCAGAAATACAAATGTATAGGGAGGGGGAACCTGGGAGGAATATACGAACTCTAGATAGGGCAGAGGGGTTGGAGGGGAAGGGAGGGGCATGGGGTTATAAATGATGGTGAAATGTGATGATCATTATTACCCAAAGTACATGTATGAAGACATGAATTGGTGTGAATATACTTTTTATACAACAATAGATACAGAGAATAAAAAGAATACAAATGTAAATACAAAAAAAACAAGGTATTTTTATACCAAAAAAGCATACTGTAGTCATTACACATTGATGCAATGTTATAATACCTTATTACTACAGCATTATCTTTCAATTTTTGTATTTAACTTAGTGAGAGATGTTTTAACATTTGCTTTTACTTAATGAGTAGTTTGAGTTGTTAAAAATACACTTAACAACCATCTATATATATATCTGGTACCAAGAATTTGCAGTATTTCTTTCATTGATAATGAATTAGTTTCCCTAGTTATTAAAAACAATCATTTTAAATTATAATGAAAGAAGGTCTGATTAAATATTTCAAAAAGTGCTTCATCAATATAAATTATGATGTAATGGAAGGACAATTAGATGTATTCCCTCACTGATGTTTTGCAAAAGGACAGGTGGATAAACTAGGATGCAAGACTTGCTGAGAGAATGAAGGGCAATAAATTTAAAAAAAAATTAAATGAATTTGGATGAATAAGAAAACATATATTGAAAATATCCTTGACATCATTAAACAACTGATGTTCCACACAGGCCAACTGGAAGTGATGACAATCAGAGTTGATATAAGTGTATTCTACAAAAACAAATACAGAGTTCCCCTCCCCGGTATGGTACTGGCTGATGCTGAGTAAACTACCAGGCAATTGCACCCCTTAAGAAGCTCATTCATTTGCTGATTAGTGAATCATAAAATACAACCTGGTTAAACATATGGAGAGGTTTCTTCCTCTGACATAAAAGCAATCTATCGACTATGGTCAGGCCATTGTCATTATAGTGGCTCTAGAGTCATCTATCATTTTGCTCCATGATTAGCAGCAGGTGGCTCCCAGGCTCAGATTGCTCTTCACCAGCAGGAGAGAGCTGGCCAAGTAGAAGTGGTGCACTTCCCCAGCAAGCTTCATTTAAAGATATGTCTCTAAAAATTCCAGGAAGTGCCTTTCACTCACTTTCTACTGGGCACTGCTAGTTTTAAATATTTAAATCATGTACAGTACATTCATACATAATTTAAATTATGTATATTTATTCTAAATAAAATTTAGGAAGCTATCACTAAAATGGGAAGAGAAAATAAATACTGGGACCACACTATTAGAAAAAGCAAGCAGATTCCTCACATGAGAGAAAATGTTCGGCCCTTAACTTTCTCAAAAGAAGAAAAAAAAAGCGTGTGTGGGGGGGTTGGAATCCTTTTAAAACAAAAGGGGGAGCAGTGGAGCAGAGGAAGAAGATTGAAATCCTTTTAAAACAAAAGGGGGAGCAGTGGAGCAGAGGAAGAAGATTGAAATCCTTTTAAAACAAAAGGGGGAGCAGTGGAGCAGAGGAAGAAGATTGAAGGAGAGGGAGCAGGGAGAGGAAAATAAAGGAACAGGGGAAGGAAGTGGACTAAACTATGCCCTGTACATACATGAATGCACCACAGTGAATTCTACCTTCATGTATACCTGTACATCACTGATAAAAACTTAAACCATAAATGAATAGAAGGAAGACCAGAAAGTAGAGGGGGGACAGGGAGAGGGAGGAGGGGAGGAAATGGAGAATTACTGCAGATTGAAGTGGAACAAGTTGTATTCCATCCTTTTATGATTATGGCAAAATGAACCCTAACATTATGTAAAATTATATATAGTTCTTTATAATTAAAAGAGAAAGAAAGAAACAGGGTAAAGGTAACTGTGTATTTATGGAATGGTAGAGAAAGTGAAAATTCTAAACTATTTACCATAGGATAAAGTTACATGACTGTGATATATGCTTGGATATGGTCAAAACATCGCTACCTCACATCACAGGAGTCCGGTATGTCAATACAGGTGAATACGAAAGCAGGCTTTGGTTCATGATAGAGAACTCCACAACAGAAATTCCAGGCCAATGAAGAAAACTGTGGAACCACAATGAGGATATTTAAGTATATTGACTGAAGTAGGTAATTAGATTAGATCTCTCTTCCCATCCATTTTATTTTTTTTAATTTATTGTATATTCTATGATGTGAACTTAGTGACCAGTTTAAGAATAGTGGAATAAAGGAGTCTGGGGATGTGGCTCATGGGTAGAATGCTTGCCAAGCCTGCCAAGGCCCTGGGTTTGATCCCCAGAACAACCAGAAATTAAATAAATAAATACATAAGTAGTGGACTTAAGAATTTTGTAGTGATTCATTTTTTCTTACTGATACTCATCAATGAATCTTTTGTTGAGCTTGTAAAATAATCACTTATCAAATAATGTTTCATAGAAAAAAATCATCTTTCATAAAGAAAGAGAAGACAAAATACTGTCCATTAAACTTCTCATGAAAATGAAAGACATTTCTAATAAGTTGTTTCATATTTTACAACAAAAACTCCTTCACATGTGATGTGAATATTTTTATTAAATATTTAATTAATGTATCTTACTTAAAATATCTTACTTACATAGTAAGAAAATTTCTACTTCTGTATATTGACGAATACTCTTTATGGTGCTTTGTATTTATTTTTCAGAAAAAGCCTTCTGATATAAAATTTTCTGAATATTCCAAAATTTATTGAGACAAGAATTCAGTCAATAAACAAGTTTCATACTTGTGTACTTGTTTTTCAAATTATTTTAAATAGACAAAATTTTACACATTTATGACATCGAACATGATATTTTAATATCTGAATGCATTGTGCAAGCTATTTAACATAAATATTACTTTATTATTTATCCATTTTTTGTGGTGCCAACACAAAATCTGCTCTGATAGCAATTTCAAATAAGCAACATATTGCTGTTAACTGAAGTCACCATGATGTTCAATAGATGTCCTGTACTTATGTATCCTGTCTTTTGACAGACATCTTCCCAGTTCCCCCACCTCAGAGCTTGCCCTAAAACAATGCTATTAGTGTCTTCTTTCCAGGGACATCTGCACAAGAACCTTTGTGGTTGTTCCGGTTGTTCCAAGAGCGTATGCTGTTTATGTAATTGCCTAATCATAGATTTATCAAAATTTCAGTATTCTCTCTAGAGTAATAAGTAACATTTCAATATTTTCAAGATATGTTTTTGTTTTTCAGGAAAGGAAAACATACATTAAAGGAAAAAAGTTCAACCACTTTTAACATTAAAACTATTTCAAGACATTAAATTCACCTTTGAAAAACAAGAACACAAATTTAGCCATTTTTTTACAAAGTTTGATTTTACATGTACAATATCAATATCCTGAATGCTTAATAATTATATATGATTATGGCTTGAAAATATTTTATTTCATCTTTATTTTTGTTAGGAAACACTATTTTATGGTTTTGCTAATTATGCTATGGATGCCCCCACATGATTTGAAACATGAAGAATTAATTATCACCTGGTTTCTTTACCATATAAGTGAAAGTATTTTTGATTTTCATACCTTTACCAGTTTCTTTTTTTTACAACCATTCCCCAATGTATTTTATTTTATCTTTATTCCTTTTACTTCCACTTGTGTCTTTCATTGAAATTTTATTGTTTGTTTGTTTTAAACCTATGGCCTTACACACAAAGATGATATATTTTATTGAATTTATAACTGCAGTGGGTAAGGGACTGCAGGCAATTCTCAAGGAATGATCATTGGGAATATATAATAGCATACAATTTTCGCATAAGAAAAAAGGGAATGCAAACCCACCTATTCTTTCTACCATCATGCACATTAAAGAAAAATTGGCTTTGTAAGTTTTGAAAAGCAATAAGTGTTTACAGAGCCAGAAAATCTAGGAGAAAGAAATATTTGTCCCAAGTTAAAGCAAAGTCAACAATATAACATAGAAATCTACATTAACATGAAATTCACAGTAAGATACTTTAAAAAATATTCTACTACCTGCAGGATTTGTCTAATCATGTCCCCTGTGGACTCCGAGATATATAATGTGACTCCTTCTCCATGGCATGGAAACAACACAGTCTTCTTTCTTATTCTCTGCCATAAATATTAAAACACAATGTTACTTGTAGTTCTCAGGTTTTACTTATTTATTTTGAAATGGAAAATTTCTAAAACTCTATCAAAAAATTAATGCTATTCTCTCATAAACAACTGAAATCAGAATAATGCTTTAAAATGTCAAGAATGCAATAAAGCATTTGACAGCAAGGTAAGATAGAATATTCCTCTAAGTTCAAAGGAAATTTGTTAAATTTAGAAGTCTCCTTAACTAGCCTCCAACAGGGGACTGGGTTAAAAAATCAGAGCTAAAGCAAAAGAATCATGTATACAACAAGTACAATTAAGACAGTGGGTTATTCACACTGTGGAACAAAAGTTTAGCACCTGCAGCTTAACCATCTCAGGGCTGAGCATGTAGCTATGGTAGAGTGTTGTCTAGCATGCCCAAGAACCTGGGTTCAATCCCCAGTACCACAAAAAAAAAAAGAAAGAAAATTTAGTAGATGTTATAATGCTTTTGAAAATTCCTTAAGTAGCCATTATATTCAAAGACAAAACACAAACTTCACTGTTCCTAGAAAAACATGTAGAACAATTCTAAATAGAATGGTTAATGTTTTCATACATAGTTAAAAATATCAGACCAGAAAACCAGACTCAGGAGATACAGTCATAACAGAGATATATATTTCAGACTTCAGCTGGTATAACTTCTATCACTCTTTCAAACAAACTAATGAAGACCAAAGGACTCTCATGCTTAGAATGGTGTTGAAGAGTCCAGTTCAAAATCTCAAGTGGCTGTATTCTTTGGGTTTGCATTTGACACAGGGTGAAATGTTTTGTCTTTTTTTCCTTTACTATTAGATTAGCCTATCATTTTATTATGTACTTATAAAGAGGCAATCAGAAAAGAGAGACATAAATTTAATAGGTGTAGAAATAGCGAAAATGTGACATTTGTTACTGGGGAACAGGAAGTGGACTTCATTGAGGGTCTCTTTCTATACAGGAATAAATTTTGCCTCTCCTTCATCTTTGTGTAATTGGCTTTTGGTTCCACTTGCATGAGGGACTTCATATAGATGGCCATTGCAGGCTGAGTTATTTCCCTCTCCATATTCTTTTGTTGAAGGCTTAACCCCCAATATCTCAACATTCAACTGCATTTGAAGACTGAGACATCAAAGAGTTCATTAAGTTAAAATTGAGATCAGCATGACAGGCTCAAATCCAATTTGGCCAGAGTTTTCATTAAAAAGTGATATTAAGACACAAACACATAGAGAGGGCAGATGATATGAAAATACGGCTAGAAAATTGTCATTGATATGCAAGGAGAAAGGCTCTGAAAGAAAGGTCTTACTTTTAATTTAGACTTAGAGCTCCCCAAACTGTGAGGAAATAACTTTCTGTCATTTAAGCCACCCAGGCTGGGGGACTTTGTTATGAAAATTCAGGCAAACTAATATAATATTTTTTGTTTTGCACTTTGAAATATAAAGATGAAAATATGAATTGACAAAAGTCTAATTCTATGCATTACACAGAATGTATAATTTGAATAAAATAACATGTTAAACAACAGCAATCTTATTCAATGGTATATACTTCATCTGAATACTTATTTTCTTATCTGATACCAGCTCTGTTCCTTAACACAAGATAAGAATATGCAAGTATTTTATAGTACCTGATACTCAGGTGGGGCCTATACCAAACCTGAAATTGATCACATAATTTAACTATAGCTTCCTAGAAACGAGTGAATCTTCAAACTAAGTGGGATAATGAACATTAATCCTTATCAGCACAACAGTTCAGTGTGACAGAGTCACAAAAGCTTTTAGATTCTCAAGTCTCTGAGGATGGCAAAATTTCATATTGTTAATCTGAATATAAAACAAAATAATGTATGGTTCTAGTGTTAATCATTTTTCTGAATAGAGAATATAAAATCATTGGATGTTAAACTATTAAAAATTGTGTAAATCATTTTTTCATAATAGAACATACTCTGCCTTATGCTGTCACTTTTGGGATCAGAGTACCAAGATTTGTGACCCACACTTTTATTTGAAAGATTAATAGCCTACCACTTAAATAAATAGGGGGTTCCTTTGCAGGTAAGGTGACAGAGGATTCTTTTTCAATCTAGTGTCATTGTTGTAGGATTTCAAAGTCTGGACTAACAGCAAGTTGCTTTATAAGTCTCTAAAGAACAAAATCAGCAACTTTCCTATACTCTCTAACCATCAATTTTTCCAGAATTCTATCAGCATTACATTAGGCACTGGAGTTGCAAGTGTCACTTTCTAGGACAGGCAACACTTGCTATTTTTTCCCTATTAACTTCTTCATGAATTTGCAAAATGCTGAAACAAAGACATATTTCTGCCCTATAAAAGAACATGTGTTAGTTTCCATCACTATAAAAAGTACGTGAATAATTAACTTACAAAAAAGAAAGTTTATGTTAGCTCCCAGTTTCAGAGGTTCCAGGCAACCATTGATTGCTCTTGTGGAATTGGACCTGTGCTGAGGAGGCACATTAGGCAGGGAGTGTGTGATGGGGCCCACTCCCGGCATGGCCGCCAAGGGAAAGAGAGCAAGGGGGCTGGAGTCCCACTGCCCCAGGGCAGGAACACCCTGAGGACTCATAGCTTTCCACTAACATTTTCACTACCACCCAATAGTGCCACAAGCTGCACACCAAACCTTTGACATATGGGCCTTTGCCATGTTTTAGATCTATAGAGTACATTTCCATAGAAAGGAGGTAACAAAGTAGATTGTTACAACACCTAAAACGTTTTGCAATCTGAGAGATGAGAAAATCCCAAACTTGTGTGTGTACGCGTGTGAGTCAGTTTTCCTTGATGTGACCAAAATACCTGATATGAAAAACTTAAAGATGGAAGGATTTGTTTCTGGCTCATGGTTTTAGATATTTTAGTCCATGGTCAGATTATTGTTTGCTTTGAGCATCAGGCAGAAGGGTGCAATAGAGAAGTGGTTCCGTTTGGGTAGCAGCAAACAGAAGAAGCAGAAGGGGATGGGCATAAGCAATACCCTTCTTGGACCTGTCCCCAGACCAGCTCAGCTCCGCCAAGTCAATTATCCATTGATATCAGAAAAATGTGCATTTTTATTTTTAATTGACTCATCAAAAACATAAGAACTATATATATTTATGGAGTAACATAGGAAGTTTTGTTAGATGTATGCATTTTGTAATGTTTAAATGAGATTAAATACATTTATCTATTTTTTTTTTTTTTGTACCAGGGATTCAACCCAGGGACACTTAAGTACTGTGCCATAACTCCAACCCTTTTTTATTTTATTTTGAGACAAGGTCTCAGTAAATTGCTCGGGGCCTTGCTAAGTTACTTAGGTCCTCACTGAGTTGCTAAGGATGGCTTTAAACTTGGGATTCTTCTACCTCAGCCTCCCAAGCTACCAGGATTACAGGTGTGTGCCACCACACCTGCCAAATTTATCTTCTTCAAAACATTATTTTTATGAGTAAAAATATTCAAAATCCTTTTTTTCCCTAGCTTTCTGAAATAACAGGATACCATTATTATCTATAATCATTTTACTGAGCAAGAACCTGTCACAACTTCTTACTGCTGACTGCGACAATACCCATTGACCAACTTTTCCCCATTCTTCCCTCACTCCTACTCTCTCCAGAGTAGGTAATCTGATAATCACCACTCTATTCAGAAAAAGTTTAGATTTCACGTATGAGTGAGAAACGCAGTTCTTGTCTTTCTGTGCCTGGCTTATTATACTTTACAGGCAATTGCTTCACATTAACTCCAAGATTAAAACCCCTTCAGGTACAGCAGGAAGGAATGAAAGCTGACCTCAATCCACCATGGCATGAAAGATTATCTAACATTCACCTGTAGTTAAAGTAGAATAATTTGTGCACATAGATCATCCTTTCTAATAACCATATATCCCCCTTTCAATTAAAATTCTTGCAAAGGCATAGAAAAGGAAGCTCCTAAAACTTAAAAAAAAAATAATTGACCCTGGCCAAAAAAAACCCCAAAAAACAAGTTTTAAAGGGCAGTTATACAAATCTTTACTCCTCACACTTCAGATAGAGCCCTAATATCCAGAGTATACAAAGAACTCAAAAAATTAGACAATAAGATAACAAACAACCCAATCAACAAATGGGCCAAGGACCTGAACAGACACTTCTCAGAGGAGGACATACAGTCAATCAACAAGTACATGAAAAAATGCTCACCATCTCTAGCAGTCAGAGAAATGCAAATCAAAACCACCCTAAGATACCATCTCACTCCAGTTAGATTGGCAGCCATTATGAAGTCAAACAACAACAAGTGCTGGCGAGGATGTGGGGAAAAGGGTACACTTGTACATTGCTGGTGGGACTGCAAATTGGTGCAGTCAATTTGGAAAGCAGTATGGAGATTTCTTGGAAAGCTGGGAATGGAGCCACCATTTGACCCAGCTATTCCCCTTCTAGGTCTATTCCCTAAAGACCTAAAAAGAGCATGCTACAGGGACACTGCTACATCGATGTTCATAGCAGCACAATTCACAATAGCAAGACTGTGGAACCAACCTAGATGCCCTTCAATGGATGAATGGATAAAAAAAATGTGGCATTTATACACAATGGAGTATTACTCTGCATTAAAAAATGACAAAATCATAGAATTTACAGGGAAATGGATGGCATTAGAGCAGATTATGCTAAGTGAAGCTAGCCAATCCCTAAAAAACAAATGCCAAATGTCTTCTTTGATATAAGGAGAGTAACTAAGAACAGAGTAGGGTCGAAGAGCATGAGAAGAAGATTAACATTAAACAGGGATGAGAGGTGGGAGGGAAAGGGAGAGAGAAGGGAAAATGCATGGAAATGGAAGGAGACCCTCAGAGTCATACAAAAGTACATACAAGAGGAAGTGAGGGGAAGGGGAAAAATAATATAAGGGGGACAAACGAATGTCAGTAGAGGGGGCAGAGAGAGAAGAGGGGAGGGGAGGGGAGGGGAGGGGGGATAGTAGAGGATAGGAAAGGCAGCAGAATACAACAGACATTAGTATGGCAATATGTAAATCAATGGATGTGTAACTGATGTGATTCTGCAATCTGTATATGGGGTAAAAATGGGAGCTCATAACCCACTTGAATCAAATTGTGAAATATGATATATCAAGAACTATGTAATGTTTTGAACAGCCAACAATAAAAAATTAAAAAAAAAATAAAGGGCAGTTATAATGTACACTATCAAAATTCTTGATAGTGGTATGCCAGACAAAATATAGACAAATAGAATGTAACATTTAAGACTGATCTTAAGGTCAGAATAAAACCATGGGAGAGAGAGAGATGAAACAAAGGAAGAAAGGAAGAAAATGATGTAGGAAATAAAACACACATAGGAAAAAATGGTAATAGGAAAATGTTAGAATTTTAAATGCTGTTGATCCATAATGAAACGTAACTTTATTCCTCCTAATTTTTTCTGTATTTCTTGTATCTCAACAAGTGTTTTATTTTCAATTTTTAAAACATCATTTCAACTATCAAAAGTAGGCCATTATCTCTCTGTGTTTTCAGTTCAATGTTAAAGAGTTTTATAAAAATAATAAAAAACTCAGAATCCAATTCTTCATCTGATAAGAAGACTGAGTGCCTGCTCTACTGGCCATCTGCTTCAGAAGTCCTGCAAATCTGGTCATCCCTTCCCGGCACCCTCCCCATATGAGGATGAGAACGTATAAGGGACTCCGGGTTCCTGGGCTGCACTCCATCCAGCTCACTACAGCCAGGTTCTGAACACAATTTTGTTTGAATTAAGCTTTGGTGTCTTCCCCCCACCCCACCCCTAAAAAAAGTTTAATGTCATTATCCTTCACACATCTGGCAGAAACACTGGCAAATGCAATCAGTTCCTATCTCTTGACTCTATAAATAAATTCCATTTTTTATTCCATTCTGCTGGCTTGTTTCTCATAAATTTAAAAGAGCATAACAGCAACTTGCTTGTTGTATTGATTTTACAACCTTGAAGGTGTTTTTAATCTGAGGAAAAGTAAACCTTTATTAACAAGTTGTCACTTTCACAGCAGATAATTCTAAGTTACAGGATTTCATTAGGAAAGGAAAACATCCCCATCCAATAATGTGGAGTGCTTAAAATGGTATTTGCTAAGCCTGTTGATGTCTAATTTTCTAAAAGTATTACATTTAAGAAGTTCATTTGTCTGTATTACATAATACTTTGTAGGTTACTTATTTTAACTAATGTTCACCTATATCTGCTCATCAGAGAGGAGGACAGCTAACGATGCCTTGATGCTAATACAGGAAGAGGAGCAGAGCAGGAAGAGTTACAACAGAAATAAGGGGAAAGAGTAGAGTCACATAAATGAGGGGTGCATTACAGGCAACTTCAAAGGACCAAGCCAATCAATCCTTTCTAATTTAGACATGTTATAAGGTAGTTCTGCTCTAAGGAAAGACTTCTTTAATTTCAACTTTTTCTTCTACTTTAACCACATGTCTAACTCAATTAGAGCAGACATCTTTCAGTTACCAGTTAACATGATTAATTGATGTTTTGCACCTACATTTGCATGCATCTTGACTGGGTGGAGAAAGTGCTAAAGTCAGCTGTCCCTTAGGGTATTGATTCAGAGAAGCAAAACTTATTCTTCTCCCTGATGGATGGAGAAGAACTTCCATAGAGGCTGGAATTTACTCCTATTATCAGACCTAAATAGAGGTACCCAAACAGATGTTTCTCATAATTCTCTCTATTCTAAAATTTTGGAAATTAGTATCAGAACAGTAGACTTTCACCCTAAACAACTTTTTACCATCCCAAATTATGGTTAATGATAGGAGAGGTTTTCTGTCTGACTCCATGGTAAAATGAAATCTAATATAATATTGCATTTTGGAGGTTATACATTTGGAAAACTTAAGCTGATGTATTCATTTCTATTTGCTGCAAATCAAGTATCTAGCCAGTCCTTTAACACAATTCACCAGGGAAAGAGAGAGAGCAAATGCCTTTTCAAAGAGATATGTGCCTTGTTAGGGATGAGGAAGAACTGAAAATGGGGAAAAGTCACAATGGCAGAAAAATCAGGGATACAAATAAATCTCCTCACTCTGTGGTCGTGGAGGAGATGTAGGGGAATCAGGAAAGGAAAACAAGAAGAGAGAATACTCTGTCTCCTTCACCTCACCCCCATTTACAGGACTACATCTTCTACCATATACCTTCCCCAAACAGCTATGGAAAGTCAATCGGGTCCTGATCCTGACCTAATTTGGCAGAAGGATGTTGGATTTGGGCTCTCAATAATTTTTCTTGGAGTCTATGTGTTTAGAAAGATATGTAGGAGTTGCCCTCCCCTAAAGTTCCAGAAGTACCTAGGAGGTTGCTAATTTGCAACCAACATCTGGAACTGGATTTGAGTGATCTTATAGTTGGGCAGCAAGACCAGAGATTAGGAATATTTTCAAGGTCAGCAGTGCCCCTGCTCCCTTGGAGAAAAACAGATAAGAAAAGGAAACAAACAAAACAAAACAAAAACAAGACATAAAATTACAAGAATGAACTAAGTTTAAAGAGCTTCATAGTTTTTCTATCCCACAACCTGCAGAATGGAGATGTAGCAGGTAACTGGCACTTAAGTTTTTCACGTGTTTGCATATATCACGTGTACACTGGTCACCACCATACACTTGCTTTCCAAAGCAATACTGGCTCTAAATTCCAGTAAATCCTTATAAATTTTAGACAATATATGCCACTTGTGAGTATGGTGTAATGAAGATAGAATGGGTTCAAATAATTTTAATTACTAATATAAAAGGAATTGTGTAGACAAGAACCTTAATTGCAAATATGTTGGATTTAACAAATGTGTATTGTGAATCAGCTCAAGCAACTTACAAGAACACTAACAATTTTACAAGAGAAAAAGGTCAGGTCTTTGAGATACTTTTTTAAAAATATGACTGAAAGAAAAGAGGTTCTGTTATGAATCTTAATGTTCTTAGTAGTTTTTTTTCTTAGTAATTCTTTTAACCAGTCTATGGGAGGACACGATGGGCTAATTATTTTGTCAACAAAAGGATGCAACTGTGTAGAAGACAATAAGAAACAAAGGAGGAAGCATTCAGAAACTTTCTTTTGTTCTTTTATGATGATAAGCACCATGCTGTTCCATGTTCCTATAGGAGTAGGATTTCATGCCTATTGTTGGTATAGGGAAAATACATGCATATACCAAGGTAAAAATATGTATGTATTATATTTGATGTGTATCTATATATTCCTTTCCCTATCTTAACAATGTGTATTATATGTGTGTTTGTGTACTATGAATTTATGAAATTTTCCTTCAGTTATTTAGAAGACTAATATTATTTTTAAAGCAATTATGACTATACTATAAGAAACCAGAATTTGAATTCTGGGTTTATATTTAAGATCTTTAAATAAAAATTAAACCATTTTAATTCTTTAAAAAAGGAATTGAATTCCTAATCACCCCCAGAATACTTTATGTGTAACAATTCATGACAACACATGACAATTTTAGCATAACTTGTAAGACATATAAAATAAAATGAATCCCTAAGGACCATGTTCCCTACTCTCAGCAGGTGTGTATGTGCTTTTACATACTTTGTTGCGGGGACTTGAAATTCATAAATAAAGGCCAAGTGGTAAATATCATGGCATAGCTTTTTAGTTTCTCTACTCCCCACTGCTCTTGACCTTCCTAAATTTTTGCATGATGTATGAATATTGAGTGTTCAAAAGAGTAATATATTTTGCTGCAAATATGGTAGTAAGCAAAAGGAAAAACAAATTAGAAGATTGTGCCATGATTCATTAATCTATGTCTATTTGTAAAGAGAGAATTCACCAGTGTTTCTTGGCAAGGGTTTGCATCTTTAATTTAAAAAGCAGTTCAAGAATATGTATGATAATGGACCCTGAAGGGCAAAACTCTACTTTCCACATCCCTCCATTTTCTCCCTGGTGACCAGCATTTTGCTGAAACTCAACACATTTATTAGGAAAAACTAGAGGGATCCCAAAAGCAACACAAATGAATAAAGGAAGAGTAAAGGTGAAAAAAAACTATATGATCATTTCATAGGATTCATAAAACACCTTTCAACTCTTATGTGGGAAAGGAATCTGAATTACACTGACCAGTACATTTTAAAATTCTATCCTTATAGAGAAATAAAAACAAAATGTCAATTCCAGATTTATGTTTTGATTATTTGCTTTTTTTTTTAAATACAAATTTAGAAGGCAGTGATAGTATGAAAAATCCACAGAACTGACCAAATAGTAGTGTTGAATTTAAAATTTAGCATTGGTCATTTCTAGCTATTGAACCTTGAGATGATCCATGCCACAATATCTTATTATTAATGGTAATGATAATGATAATATAGGTCTCTCTGAAATAAATACTAAGAGTAATCACATGGATAAAGCACATGAGAAACACTCTCAAATAGTAGCCACTCAAGATGTAAAAAAAAAAAAAAAGAGTTTCTTTTTCTCTTTTATCTCCACTTTTTAGTAGAGAAACTATGAATACCTTTTCTGAGCTTCAGAATTCTTGGAAATTTTAAATAATTTAGATGTCTGGAGTCAAAATCTGATGTCCTGATATAATGATTTAATTGGTCTTAGGCTAGTCTGGACTACACACATACACACACACACACACACACACACACACAAAACAGGAACACTATCAAAGGCCATTTCAGTAAGTAAAACATAACCAGCACCACCTCTAGATGTAGTGCAAGGACAGTGCCCCAGACCCAGAAGCTCCACCTGTGCACCTTACCCTGGACATTCCCTAAAAAAACCTCTACACAGAGACTGTGTAGTTAGAGAATCTCTAACTACAGAGACTGTTTATACCCATTTTTATGTCTAGTAGTCATCAGTCAATATTATTTGGGATATTCATCAGTGTAATTATGTGTAGAAATAGAAAACTCAGTGTCATTGCATGGATAGTGATTCATTCTCTAAACATAACCATGAGGCTATACTCATCTACTCTCAAAGAGCATATGAGTAATGTCTAGATTTTTGTTTAGTAAAAATAGGGTTACTAGGCTGGGTTTTTGGCTCAGTGGTGGAGCTCTTGTTTAGCATGCGTGAGGCACTGGGTTTGATTCTAAGCACCACATATGAATAAACAAATAAATAAATAAATAAAATGAAGGTCCATCAGCAACAAAAAATTCACATATTTAAAATTGTAATGCATTCCACTATTATCATGTATGTAAGAAATAAAAATAAATAAATTTTTAAAAATAGGGTTTCCATTGTACTGAGGGATACATATTTGGTTAACATGTGTCTGTTGTAAATTTTCCAAGGAGTGGAAATTTTTGTTATATTATATTCATGAGGTCATATTTTTGCAAAACTGACAATTTTCCAAATTGTTTCAAATACACTACTACAGAAAAAATATGAGATATTCAATGTTGCCTTTTTTTTTCCCCCAACACTTGCATTTGCCAAAATTTTCATTTTGGCCTTTATTTTTTATGGGAATTTAGTGGTAACATAGTTGTACTTTGCATTTTTTGGTGATTATAAAACTGAGCAGTCTTGCATTATACAGATAAGCTTATTTGTGAAACATTTTTGTCCCAGACTATTCCTAAAATTCTGTCTGTATTTTTCATTATTTTTAATTAATTTTTTTTTCATATTAACATAATGGTCTGGAGACCAAGAGTTTTGATGCTGCTGCTGTTAAACAACTATTATCAAAGATATTGCATCCTTGGGTGACTGCCTTTAAATCTCTTAATGTTATACTTTAACACAGAATACCTTAATAAACTTTATGTCAGATTTATCATTTTTTTAATTACTATTTATGATTAGAGGTGTGTTGTTGTTGTTGTTTTCTGTGCACTTTTGAGGAAAAAGCTGCCTTCTCTAAAAGAACACAATTTTTGTTTGTTTTCAAGTAGAAGCTCTACCATAATTGTTAAAATCAAATTACAGTATCCTAAAACAAACTAGCACTCAAATAAATCACCTTATTCTGTTACATTAGAACTTGTCTGATTCAGTGTCACACTTTGCTAGTTACTTAGGGTATTTGAACAACTATCCTGTAACTCTTCCTACTGTGGAGATGAAAATAGGAGGATCATAAGTTCAAGATCAACCCTAGCAAAATTTTGAAAAAAATTAACTTTTAAAAATTTTTAAAAGGATAAGATGTAATACAAAGTTGTAATACAAAGCACCAGGTTTGAGATTTATCCATCTACAACCTGTTCCCCCCTCCCACTAAAGGGGACATTATAAGTTATGATGTCTGAGTAATCTTATGCCTATTATGCATAAGATCCTTGATTTTATCTCTAGTATTGCTAAAAATATAACAAAAATGTAATATCTGTTGCATAAGGACCTTTAGTTTTATTTTCTTTTCTTCAATTTCATTACCCATATTTTTGTTGTTGTTTTCTGCTTCTCCATATGAATTACAGAGTAAGTTGCCAGTTCTACCAAAAAGTATTTGTTATTTTGATGGTGACAGTGTGGATTCTACAGATTTACTTTGAGAATTGACACACTTATAATGAAATCTTCTAATCCATTACAAAGCTATATATTTTCATTTATTTAGATATCTCTAAATTCTCTCAATAATGATTATTATTATTGCTTATAGCATGATTTCATGCTCATATTTAATTGGATTTTTCCTAATTTTTTTCTGTGTTTAAAGCAGTTTTGTAAAGATAAAATTCAGATAACATGCTATGTATTAAAAGTATTTATTCATAAAATTGAATCACCACTGTCAAATGTAGAATATTTTCACTATTCCCAAATGAAACCCTGAACCCATTAGCAGTCACTTTACCTGAAAGCCAGAGACAAACTTCAGGCCACTTTCAGTCCAGAGATCTGTCGATGCTGGGCATTTCATACACATGGAGGGCTGTGGTCCCAGCTCAGTGGCAGAGCACTTGCCTAGCATGTGTGAGGCACTGGATTCGATTCCCAGCACCACATGTAAATAGATACATAAAATAAAGATCCATCAACAACTAATAAAAATATTTCAAAAAATAGAGATGGAGTCAAACAGTATAGGAGCTGTTGTGATAGACTTCTGTCCCTTCAGCAGGAAATAAGTCCACTGAGGTGTGGACTCTTCCTTCCTCGTGGAAAGCCCATGGGATCACCCTACTGTTGACAGCCATGAGGAGCCCACAGCAACAAGGTGGTGGTCCTGGCTTTAGTTTCTTA
This sequence comes from Marmota flaviventris, assembly GCF_047511675.1. Lineage (NCBI taxonomy): Eukaryota > Metazoa > Chordata > Mammalia > Rodentia > Sciuridae > Marmota > Marmota flaviventris. The sequence continues at coordinate 10,879,532 of NC_092514.1, read as the reverse complement.
CTATAGGTCCCAGCTAGAAATACTACCTCACAGTCCCTGGTGACCAGGACAACAGCCCAAGCTTCTCTGCCAGTGGATAAGAAGCACACAGAGCCAGTGGGTAACTGAGAGCTGGGGCAGCCTGAGCCCCTTTCCACATCCAGGGTCCTGGAGCTGTTGACCCTGGATGCTGGCATGTTGGTTACTGTTTCCCAGAGGGCAGAGCTCCAGCTATCACAGGATGTCCTCCAACTTGTCACCTCTGATGAGCTTTAAGTAAAACATTCCATCATACTACCTCCTGAGCTCCTTCCCTCGGGCATTCACCAATGATATCCTCACCTCCAAGTTCAGAATTGCCATTCAGGGCATAAAAACCCCTGTAGTTTGGACTTGTGCCATCCACTGCACAATCACACAGCTTTGTTAATGGCTCTAGGGCTTTGCATGTTCAGTGACCCTAGGGGAAAAATGTGCACCAAACTGTCCCTCAGAGCTGCCCTGAAAATAAGTGGGCCAAAGGCACACATTCCTGGTGCATAAAAGAGGTTTTTTGTTTTTTGGGTTTTTATTTGTTTGTTTGTTTTTTTTTCTTTTCATAATAGATATTATTCTGTTTCCTCGCTTGATGTAAACTTCATGAATAAAGATCTTCTGTATCAAGTTAGACATTATGCTCATTAAGTACTATAGGGTTTAGCAAATAGTAGAACCTCAAGAGATACAGAATGTATGACTGAATAAATGAATTCTTTTTATGAGTAAGCATGGGACTTCCATTAATTATATGTAGTGCAACATTTCTAGGATCATTAAAACATCAAGCCTTCTCTCACTTAAGGTAAATGTTAATACTTCATTACATGAGGAGTCAATGATGATGTAGTGCCTTTCACTGGCTTATTCCTGATGCACTGTTTCCCAGCACTGAAAAAAAAAAACACACACACACACACACAAAATCAGAGGACACATTTCATTTTTTTAAAAATATTTTTGTGAACCCATATATATGAGACTCAGAAAATAGAGTCTAAGCACCAGGTTTGAGATTTATCCATCTACAACCTGTTCCCCCCTCCCACTAAAGGGGACATTATAAGTTATGATGTCTGAGTAAAGATTGAAACACTGACATGAGAAAATTACTACATAGCACCCTGTACTAACAATACAATTTAGATGCTTGGCTGATAACAAAGCAGTAGCATTTTGAACAAATTTCTTAATATCTCTCACTATAGGTATATAAGCTTTTTGGAGGATTAGAAATAGTTCTATATTAGCTAGGCATGATGGTGCATGCCTATAATCCCAGAGATTCCGGAGACTGAAGCAAGAGGATTGCAAGTTTAAGGCCCATCTCAGTAATTTATTAAGACCCTCATCAAATTAGTAAGACCCTGTCTCAAATTTTTTTAAAAAATTAAAAATAAAGGACCAGAAATATAATTCAGTGGTAAAGCATGATAGGGTCCAATCCCCATGAAAGAAAAAAGGAAAGAGAAAAATAATTCTTAACTAAGAGCCTTATTATCTCTTAAGGTAAACTATAGGTTAAACCAAAATTGCAGTTACCAAAGTATTATCTAGACTAGTGTTTAATCTAGATATGCAAATTCTGTTTTAGACCACTTTTTGTGCCACTGTGACAAAATGTCCTGACAAGAACAGTTTTAGAGGAGGAAAAGTTTATTCTGGGGCTCACAGTTTCAGAGGTCTCAGTCCATAGATGACCTACTATTCCTTGAGGCTCTAGTGGTAAAGCAGAACATCATGACTCAAGCTTGTGGCAGAGGAAAGTGACTCAGGATATCCAACATGGAAGAAGAGAGAGAGAGAGAGAGAGAGAGAGAGAGAGAGAGAGAGAGAGAGAGAGAGAGAGAGAACGAGAGCACACAATGTTCACCAGGACAAATATAAACCCCAAAGTCCTGCCCCCAATGACCCACCTGCTCCAGCCATACCCTGCTTTCAATTACCCTCAATTAATCCCTATCTGGAAATTAACTCACTGAATGGGTAAAGGTTCTCATAAAGCAATCATGTCACCTGTAAGACTTCTTGCACTGCCTTCCACATGAGCTTTTGGGGGACACCTCATATCTAAGCCAAAACAAATTCATATATAAATGATTAGTGATAGAGTTAAAAAGAAAAGACTACATGTAAAGATAATTTCAACTTTACACAAACTTACTGAAATATGTATATCACAGTCATTTCTTATTTGATCTTTAACTTTGTATCAGTAGCTGAAATACCAAATAATCCATCTCCTTTTTTGTAAATCCCAACTTTAAACCTTAAGTGAATACTTTAAAAATGTGAGCAATGATCTTTATCTTGTTGAGCATGTTGAATTTCCAGTTTGGGGTGTGTGTATGTATGTGTGTGTGTTTGTGTGTGTGTGTATGTTGTGTGTGTGTTTGGTGTCACACAAATGACCCTAATTCATTCACCTTGAGTTCAAGAAAGGAAAGTTCAGCTGTGGTACCCGGCAGCTAAAATTCATGATGTGAAGATGGATTAGTCGCATCTCATCTTGAACTGGCATTGAACTTTATTAACCCTCACAAGCATCTTTACTTGCTCACAACTATGAGCCACACATTTTTCTTCTTTGACAAAAATGAAGATAGAAATACAGCTTAAATAGTCATATGCATGCAGCATCTGTTGCTTCTAGGCCAAGAAACAAGTGTTCTCCCCTGAGGAGGGAATGTCATAGGCTTCTAGAATTTCACAAGCCAACCAGCCCCAGTGTATTTTATACCTTTTTTCTCATCTTTTATTAGTGGTTACTTGGTCTTAAATTATATGCTCCTATCCTGTACCTGGGCGTGGGTAAAAAGTGTTTTCTACGTAACATTGTCCGTTCTTGGGTATACATAAAATTCTTTTGAAAGCTGGAATTCTAGAATTGTAATTTCTGATTGAAAAGTTCTATACATTTATAATTTTAATACAAATCTCCAAATTATCTTTAAAAACATTTTGTTCATGTATGTACTCACCAACACTTGATAAGATTTTCATTTCTCTGAATCCCTGCCAATGATGAGTGTTGTTGAGTTCATTTAAAATGTTTGTAAACTGATAGGTTAAAACCATCATTTATAATCTTTTTGTAATTTAGTTGATTAATGATAAGCATTAGTACATTTCCTGATGCTGTGACTGTGTATTGAAAACCTCATTCATTTGTATTGGCACTTTTACATAGTTACAGGGGGTATATATTAGCTTTTCCTCTAACTGAAATATATCTCCACTTATTTTGGAACTTAATGTCCTGTTTTAATTTAGAAGCACTGTACTCATTCCACATTCACATGTTTATTTCACCTAGTTAGATCACAACTTTACAATAAAAATTAAAAGTGCACCTCTATTTTAAAGCCTCCTTTGCTGGCACTTCTCAGTTCAGACTGTTTCCATCATTGTCTCTACTCTTCCTCAGTCACTTCTATCTCTTATTTATCTTTCTATCTGTTATAGTTAAAGCTTCATTCCGGGGTTTCATAAACTGACTTCCAGACCACTCACGTATAATGGAATCAAGCCTTTATTGAAGCACACTGGTGGCGGCTGACCAGAACATAAAGCTGTTCCCCTGATCAGCCCTGAACAATTGCAAGGGCACTTCTTATAAGCCTGAAAACCGCAAAAGGGATGTTCAGGGGTCTAGCCAATGCAAGCAAGCCAGGTTACAGAAGCGGGACAGTGCAGTCAAGCGGAGGGAAGCCTAACCAATCAAAGCCCAGTCACCCCAGTTACAGAAACAGAGCCCCATTACCCTAGTTACAGAAACAATGCCCCATTAGGTAGTTCTGTGTTCTTAAAGGTTTCTATAGCAAAAGGAAAAGAACATCTTGCCCAAGTCATGACCCTTCTACTTGGCATGGTTGTTTTACAGAATGGAGTCACAAAACAAAATGGAGTCACATTTGCTTTTACTATCTCATATTTATTTATCTATTTATTTATTCTAATTAAGTATATATGACAGCAGAATGCATTTGGATTCACTGTACACATATGGAGCACAACTTTTCATTTTTCTGGTTGCACACAATATAGAATATTCTAAGCAAAGTAAGCCAATCCCCCAGAAAACCAAAGGCCAAATGTTCTCTCTGATAAGTGGATAATGATCCACAATAGCGGGGGTGGGGGTGGGGGCATGGGATGAGTGGAGGAAATTTGAATGGGCAAAGGGGAGGGAAGAGAGGGGGCACGGGGCAAGAAATACAGCGGAATGAGATGGACATCATTACCCTAGATACATGTATAACTTCTAATCTTTAGCATGTCCCTAATGCTAGCATCCAAAATCAGAATCTAGGGCATGGAGGATACATAAGCTTTTATCTGTAAATATTCCACCCTTCAGGCTTCCAATGAATTATAAAAAGATGCTTTTAAATTGTTAAGAATTTCAAAATTTTTATCCAAATATAGCACAGGAAGGATCACATTAATGGGAAAATAGTCAGGTAGGTTTTCTTTTCCTCTGAAATTTCAACATGACCTCTACACGTCTAAAGAAAACACAAGCCCTGACTCAGCCTCGCTAACTAGCTGAGAGGGATTTGGATAGGAAGCACTTTTATTTCCTCTGATGCAGTTTATCAGTGCTTTTGGCACACGCAACCAAAGAAACCCAGTAGCCATATGGTGACTGTTAATTAAGATTTTTATTTGACCAAAATATTTATATTAAGTAGCAGCTAGGGGAGGGGCCCATTCAGAGTAACATAAGATTTCCCAGGTTAAAACTAGGAATCCTTGGTTTGACTAATGTCTACAGGGAATTTTTAGAGAAGGGATTAGAGAAAAGGGGCAAATAATTTATTTCTAAGGAGAGTCAAGGTCAAATAAAGTCCATCATTGTGGGAATTATTAGAATTGTTTGAAAATACTTCAGTTTGCTTCTTGGGCATGTGTTATGACAGCATATCTCTACATGTTCAGAAATCGGTAAGAAGATATGACTTATTGGCTGACAACATATGAACACAAAGGCTGTGTGTCATTTCTAGGGAGAAGGCTGAGAGTCATGGCATGGTTTGAGGGAGGGCCATGATAAGGTGGCATCTCCCACAGCTGAGAACTTCAAGTGATTCTTTATTAGAGGAAGATCTCTTTGGCAATAGAATTTATTTGCATAAAAGTCTTCAAATGACTAATGCTGAGGAATTTTTTTTCCAGTGATACCCATTCTCAGAATGAAATACCATCATGCTGTACTTGAAGTCTTAACATGACTTTAAACTCCAGAATGGCCCCCAAAAAAATCAACTTCAAATTCTAGTTAAGTTGGAAGGAAACATAATTTCAAATATTAACAAATCATTTCCACAAGATCTCAAGTCCAGTTTGGGGTTGCATTAAAAGGGTATTAAACTTAGGCCAAATATAGCGTCAGATACAATCCCTCTATACATGTACATCCATCCAGGATTGATTTCACATACATAGGAATATCTTGTTTCAAGTACATGGGAATATCTCTAAAATATTTCTTGGTTTTTAAGTTGATTATTTGGTTCCATATTGGTCTATAAACAATAAGGCTGAGGTGCTCGAAATGCCCTATCCTGCCATAAAGAGTTGGAAAGCTTAGCATAGTGGTAATGCAGACAGGGATTTATTGTGTGCAACTTCTCAGCTATACTCTAAATCTCCCTGGGAAAGATTACCAAGGGAGTCCACTTCCTTTTCAAGGTATTGACAATTGTTCCAGTAATAGGAGTAACACTCTTTTTGAAAAATGCCACTATAATATAGATATGATGAAGCAACCAGGTCATGACTATATATTATATTAATTAATAATTTCTTTCATGAGAAGTACCTGTAGAAGTTTAAAGCCACAAATCAATTTTTGATTCTTTTTTGTTTTTATTGAATCAATGTTACCTTGGGATCATCTGAATACTATGACAACTTTGTGTTTAATGATTCCCGTTATGGTATGGATGTGAGGTGTCCCCCAAAAGCTAATGTGTGAGGCAATGAAAGAAAGTTTGAAACATAAATGATTGGGTTATAAGAGTCTTAACCCAATCAGTGAATCAACCCCTTGATGGGATTAACTGGGTGGTGGCTGAAGGTGGCTAGGGTGTGGCTGGAGGAGGTGGGTCACTGGGGGCATGCCTTTGGGGCTTATATTTTGCATTTGGCAGGTGGAGTCTCTCTCTGCCCACTGATCACCATGTGAGCCACTTCCCTCCACCACACTCTTCAGCCTCCATGTTCAGCCAGCTGTCTATGGACTGAGACCTCTGAAACCATGAGCATGAGCCCCCAAATAAATGTTTCCTCTTATAATTGTTCTTTTCAGGTCTTTTAATCACAGCAACAACAACAACAAAGTTGACTAAAGCAATTCCCTTCATTAAAAATAAATAAATAAATAAATACAGTATTAGTATCTAGAGACCAAAGAGGCAACTCTGAGCACGGTCTGTCTTTTTCCTGTTCCTATATCTCCTCTCCCCTGTCTTCTCTTCCACAGGAGGCTGTACATAGAAACCGAATTCACCTGATTGGGCTGTTTTGTAGCCTCTGTTGCTTCCAGCCAGAAGAATGCAGGGTTTAAAGCAAATTCAGTCAAACAGTTGAATTTAAAAAAAAATTACACCTAATTCCTAGGAAACTTTTGTTTTATTTAGAAAAAAATGTTTAAAAAGGTCACTATTATATTTAAGTCTGGTTTATTTTGAACACGGAGGAAAAGAAAACATGTTAAAACCCTTGTAACATCAAAAGAGTTCATGATTTTAAAAAATAATAAAAATCAACAGAATAGTAATGTAATAGCTTAATAAAATAATAGGAAAATTACAAATTAATAACAATTTTCAATAATGTGACTCAAAAACAAGTAATTTATAAGTATCCTGTTTGATAATTATAAATTATTCTTAGTTTATTTAGATAAGAAAAAATAAATAAAATCCAAACGAAAGTGGTTGTTATATGACAGAACAATATTGAAGATAATCTAATATTTATCACTAATCTTAAATATTATTTAAAAAGTTACACTTGATACTGGTTAGGGCTATAGAAAATGACTAAAAATACTGTAAATATCCCCACATATAGTTCACACGTGAATGTTGATGTTGATATGTCTGCATTATTAGAACATTATTCTGAAATAAAATGAATAAATTCTGAATGTATTTTGCAAAAACATAATTTCAAAAACATTGTATTAAGAAAAACAATAAAACACAAGAAACACAGTATCATGTAAACCCGTCTGCATGGTTCTTGAAAGAGGTAAAACTATGGAGTATGAAAAAATGTAGTTTTCAGGAGCTATTGTAAGGATTATCTATAATGGGACACAATGAAACATGTTTGATTGATTAAAATGCTCCATAACTTGATTGCTATTATAACTACTCAACTATATGCATTTATGAAAACTCAATAAAGTATAATGTAGTATTGATTTTAATGAGGTAAATTATATTTCAGTAAGTGAATTTGAAAACTGGTTCTAAAAATTTAATTCAGGAATATCCTAATTTCAATAAAAGAAATAAAATAATCACAAAGAATTATTTTCAAGACCAGCATGCAAGCAAGTTTGTTCTATAAGTTATTTCCAAATTTTATGGAAAGGCTCTACAAACCTTTAAAAAGCAAACATTTTCTAAAAGATCTCAATATCCTGCTAATGTTTAATCTATAGGTAGGAAAAGGCATTTTTGTTTTACTTTCTACTATGAACTGCCACTTAGCTTTGGTAAACTAGGAGATCATCAACAATTTTTTTATTACATAAAATGAAGCAAGTAAATTAAAATGACAGTACACTTCAAAATAGAATTTAAATGATTTTTATAGCAACTGGGGAGCACAAACAAAATATAAATTCTTTTCAACATTTTATCAACATTTTGTCATGTCAAGATTGCTCAGTAGTTCTTTAAAAAGTAGTTCTTTTAAAGGCAACAATTATGTCAATGATTTAAATAATTAAAACAATATCCTTATTTTTTATTACTAAGCCAATTAACAACACTTAACATATTTTCTTCTTTAAAAATAACTCACTTTTTTGTGAGATAGAGAAAGATGCTTCCATAATACAGACACCTTGAGGGGTAGGGATGTAATTCAGTGGCAGATCACTAGCCTACCATGCACAAAGCACCAAATTCAATTGCCAGTGTTGCAACAACTATACACATATATAATATTCAATATATATGAGTATATGTATGTATTGAATTTTATAGTCAACAGGTGGATTTGCTTTGAATTTAATAGGTCATGCAAACCAATCATACAGCTGTAACAACTGGTGTGCATATACTTTGAAAAAAAAATAAATAAATTTAAAAATTATACAAATCAGTGAGGGAAGGAAGACAAGATTGACTAAGATCCTGGGGACAAAAAATCTTCCTAAAGGTTGCTTTTTTTCCTGGAAGCATTTATTGATTTGAGATACAGGTTGTGTTTGGATGGTTCTACTTATACAATGTGGAACTAAAAGGGCTAAGAAAAAGTCCCAAAGATATCATGCTTGATCCCTAATACAGAATGTTTTGTTTGTTTGTTTGTTTTCCCTTGAGCCATTTAGTGAACCGTAGGATGATAGAAAAGACTGAGTGTGCTGGGCTAAAGTTTTCTAAAAATTTGAATGAGAAGCACTGGCTCTCAAGATTGGGGATATCAAGTTCCATGGAAGAGAGAGACCTCCTAAAATACACGCCCTGCCTCCCCTGACAATATGACCAGAGTTTGGATTTATAAAACTCAAAAGAGAATTAAATTTCCCACAAATTTTCAGTTCTAGGGACAGATACCCTGGAGGCTATCAGACCTTGGAGCCTTTCAGTGCTATGGACAGAGACCCATCAGGCCTGTGAGCAAGGAATAGAGCAAAGGCAGGCATGGAGCAATCTTACTCAAATACCAACCCATCTCTGTTCAACGTATATGCAAAATTCTGGTATAAAAGTGACATAATTTGCAGCTTCTAAGGTCAGTTTTGATATATGTCATATAAACAAGAATCATTATGTTTAAAAACATGAGATAATGACCAATAATCAAAATAAAAAAAATAATAATAATGGTTAGACACAAATCCACAAATAATCCAAAACCTGTGGTCAGAATAACAAAACTTTAAAATAACTATGACAAATATAAAAAATTTAGATATAAAAAAACACTAAAAAGGCAAAAAGTTGCATGAACTTGTGAAGAATATCAACCAAGAATCAGAACATATATAGAACATTTGAAATTAACATTTTGTACCATTCCATAAATATGACACATATAACATGTAACTGAAACATTTGAATACATAAAATTTTGATAAATAGGTTTAAGAGTAAACTGCATAACTGAAAATATTAATTTACTCAATTTGTATTCTAATAACAAATACCCAAACGATAGTGAGCAAAATAATTTAAATATTCATCATTATTTTTTGAAAATTTGAAAAAGAGAGCCTCCTAGGTGTTTTAAATTTCTGTACCTTGATATGAATGGTGATTATAAAGACGTTTGAAATTCTTCCAGGTGTTCACACACATTATATTGTTGAGTGCAATGTTATATCTCAAAGCAAAGAAAATGAGTTGTGGGCTTGTCAAGAGTCATTTTTCAAAGTATAAGAAACAAACTGGATTAGAAACACACAGGCCATTATTGTCACTGTGTAACATATTGAAGAATGTGTAAATTATAACAGAAACAAATTAGGCAAATATCAATTACAAAGGAATACCACAATAGCATCTAAATCAACAAATGGGTGAACTTATTCTAGGAAAAATTGAACAAATCATTCAGGAACTACTTTGCATTCCAGTGTCTTTCCAAATAAAGTTTATTCTTTATCATTAAATCAATGTCTAGCATGAACTTCAAGTATTAGTAAATTAAACTCTTTCACAGTTGAGAAAGATCGCTTAGTTTCAGATGATATATTGAAATATAAAAATAACGAAGACAGGTGAGATAGTTAAAAGATCACCCACATGATTAAATGGATGTTTAACGAAGACCTTCATGAAGGCAGTAGCTATGGGGATGATAAAAATGGAGAAACAAAAATATTAACACATTTGAAATAAACAATCTTGATTTTCAGTTATTGGAAATGAGGAAGATAGGTTGAAAATAATCAAAAGAGACTGAAAATTTTTGCTAGTATTTGGGAAGATCGTATTTTCTCTCAGAAATACAAAAGATAAATAAAAATCTAAAACATGCAGCTGGTGATGAGTTAAACATGAACATATTGATCTTGATATCCTTATGAAACTTCCCAGAACATCTGCTTGTGAGTAGCTAGGTATAATGATCTGGAGTTCATGTGAATGACCTGAAGTAAATATGGAAATAAGGGAGTCATCATAGTAAGCATGATATTAACATCAACACCTAGCAAATACTAGATGCCAATCACTGTTCTATGTGCTTTCAATATCTGCGTCACCATTTATCTCCACAACCACCAAATGTGGTGAGTAATACCATTGGATTTCCATCTGTCGATAGAGGTAACTGAAACACAAAGGGTTAGATGACTTACCCAACCTCACAAATCTCATAATTCATGATGGTGAGATTTGAAACCAGGAATGTACAACAGGGCCTAGGCTCTGACACACTACATTACACACTGCTCTTGAGGAGAAGGTCGTTGAAGGGATGAGAAGAGGTGATATCAAACAAGGAACACTTCCAAAATGATAATAGATGTTCTGCACATCAAGGTGAAAGTCAACATTGAAAGTACTGTCAGAGGAAGAGGAGACTAGGGAGGGAATGGAAATGGACTCTCTTGAAAGGTAGAAGGAAATGAAGGAGTGGAGGGTCATGGTATTCATGGTCCACGGGACATCTCAAGAGCAAGGGAATGGTGGTTTGACACTTGAAGTGCAAAAGTGACAGGCAAGAGAGAAACAAGAAGCACCTAATGGGCATTGCAATTGAGAAGTTAAGAGAGGACAGGTTAAAGAGTTTGTCAGGCATATTCCAGGCCTAGACAAGAGTTCAGGAGAAGTGGTGGCTTGTCTTCCCATGAATTTTAGTTGAAATATTAAAGACAAATTGAACACTTTTAAGTTCAGGAAGTAGACATTTTATTATAAAATGATACCCTACTGCCTTAGTTATTCACACTGCTATAACAAAGGATGCTATTAGGGGAGTTGACACAACAAACTGTTACTTCTGTGATTTCTGGAGGCTGGAAGTCCAAGATTGGAGATCAGAGCGACAGCCTGGTTAGGCTCTGGTTGCTCTCTCCCTGTTGCAGATTGTCTGATTCTTATGTCCTCACATGGTGCTAAAAAGCCACAGGCCTCTCTTTTACTTGGGCACCAGCCCCATCTGTGCATTCTCCCACCTGTGACTAACTATCTCACACAGGACCCACCTCCAAATAGCATCACTTTGAGGAGAAGGATTTCAACACATAAATTCGAGGTAGACACAAACATTCCGCCCTTTTAACTAATGTTTTAACATGTTCTGCAATTCTATTCTAAAGAAGAAGAAGCCACTTCACTAGTACTGTTATAAGAATAGGCTAATACATACCTTCAGAAATACATCTTCGGGGCAGGATCAGTGGCTGTGAGATATTTTTATCTTCACACACTAAAAACCATGAACTAATTGATGTTTTAAGAAAAAAAAAAAGATGTTTGCTTTCTGCAACTTTTATGGCACATGTCCTGTATAACTAAGGACAGATACCCCTAAAATTTGATGTATTTTCTAGAATATAAGAACTAAGAAAATTATAAATTGTGCTTTTAAAGAAAAAAATGGACAATATTATAAGTACAGTTTGTGAGTGATCAGAGAAAACTATGAATTTAGAATTTCATAAATCTTATCATTTAGCATTCTTGATTTCAAATATAAATGAAAAACTGGGCATGGTAGTCTATGCCTGTAACAGCCACCTCTGAGCTGGGAGGTAGCTCTGAGTACAATCATCAGTACTGAAGCACTCCCACAAACAGAAAATAAATCCGAGTAAATGCCTAGATATATTAGAAAGTATTCTGATATTTTGAAGTTACAGGATGATTTTGAGAGTCTGTGGCTTTTTCTTGCTTCTTCTCCCAAATAATGTTTACAGACTGATATTTGTATCCACATTGTGGTAACTCTGGGATTGACAGAAGGGACAAACTGTACAGAATTCTAAATGAATTTCATAAACACAAATCCTGGGGGCAGAGAGGATCCAACGCAGTCTGCAGTCTACAAACCAATTTTGATGTTCCATCAAATACAAGCTTCTCATGGAAACAACAGTAGTTTGAAATATATTTTTCCTAAAAGAAGTCTGCATCAGAAGTCTTTGAAATTGAACATGATGAAAACTTCAGAATTATATTAAAAATAAATTAAATTAACTTTAGCAAGCTTCTAATGCACAGACATCAGTCATCAAAAATTGTTCTAGCTTCTGCCTTTAGCTCAGAACTGAGAAGAGAAACTGGACATGAAGTGATTAAATATAAACTAATGGGATAGGAAGGATAATAGTCATAGTATAATTTTCTAGGATGGAAATCAACTTATGGAAATTTGCTAAGTAATTTCTCCAAAAACAGTATGATATTTTATAGTGTATTAAATTATTCTTCTTTATTATTTGCATTTAAAGACAACTTTCTTGGCTTAGCAGTTGATAATAAAAAATTGGGGGACCAGTTTGGAGTTTTAGGCCCAAGGTCAATATAAGATTCCTTAGAGATCCTGGAAGCATCATCTATGAGTGACTCATTCCCAAATAATTCTATAGGGTTGATCACTTTTCGTTTACTTATATTGAGTCTATATTTTCAGATTCTTATTCAATCCTAGTAATGAAACATTACAGCCATATCATAAATCATCTCATATCACATTGAAATATATTTATAGAGATAGACAGGAGGGAAATAAACTCCTCTCTTTTAACTTAAAAAAAAAGACCTTTTGAATAGTGAATAAAAGTTAACACTATGAAGAACTTGCCATCCCCTATATACTTAACATACATAAATTCCTGAAAAGGCAGGAAGAAAATAAAGATTGACAGAAATAGGTTATCTCAGATGTAGATTTAAAATGTTTGATTATCTTGTGAAACTATTACTCAGCCTGAAAAAAAAAATAACTTGCAGTTTTCCTGAGCTATTGTGTGTTGTGTGGGCCCACACAGCAGGCCTACTACTCAGGGTGGAACAAAAGAGTCAGGACCTAATTAATTGTTTAACCAGCACCCATGGCAATTTGGATTATTTCACTCTGGGATATAAATATGGACGTGGTCCCTTGAATACAAGTGACTTCTTCAACTTGTCAGGATGATGAAAAGGACTATTAATATCGCACTTGTGACAACAGCTAGGCAAACTCTCATGTTTATAAGAAAGCTCTGAGAACAATTCATGCAAACTGCAATGCAGCCTGTCATCTCTGGGTCTTGTTTGCTCTGGGCAAAGAGTTTATAACAATGTACTGACAGGTTGCAAAAATCAAAAGCAAAGAATGGCATAACAGGCACTATTGTGAAGAAGAAAAAGATTTCAGAGAATGGAAAGAGTAAAATCACATGGAGCTTGACCAACATGACTTGATTTCAAAAATGATTTCAGTCTTCTCATAAACTGAGAAAATAGAAATGTGGAATGATTGTTCCCCAGTAAATAAAATCAAATAATTAAAAACAAAGTGAAAGCAACATTCACTGCATAGAGGAGATGACCAGAAATAAGAACTATGTTGATGAAAAGTTAGAGAGGAATAATATTTTCACCTTTGCAATTAAAATAAATTAGAAGTATTAATTCTAAACAGGCTACTTTAAATTAAATCATCACAAAGACATTAGTAAATAAATCATAAACTCAATTTTTAAGAACTGGATGTTTCACTTTGGTTTACTGTAATTTTCAGAACATATCAGTTTCTTCTGAGTTGTTGTCCTGGAAAATTGTGCAGTACATGAGAGAAAACATCATTTTCTGGAAAATTAAAGATGTCCCTGAAGAATATAAAAAGAAAATTTTCTAAAGTGAGTAGAAGATGAATTTCCTGGGATAAGAAACTTAGTTTTGTTTTTATTTGTATTCCTTCAGTGCTATAAACTTCTAGAATTGTTAGGAAAAAATGATAAGACTTTCTTGCCCTGCTAAGACCTAGATTGTTCCCCGGGGGCCAGGCAGGGGGGTTGAGAAAGAAAAGAAAAAGAGTTATATGCAATATGGTTTGCAAATAAGAATCCTGACCAGAACTTCACAAGAGGCACTAGATGTCCAACAAATATGGCTGAAAAGGCTTTGAGGCAAGAAATCTTAAGTAGAGTCACATGAATAAAGATGCCACCAGTAAACTAGTGACCATGGGGAAAAATATTACATGGCACAGCCCTCAGTCTTAATTTATCTTAGTTCATTTTAAAGTTGGTGGTAACAAATGTAGTGCAAATTGTTGTATGTTTTGAGTATCTCATTAATATAATGAATAATGTATATTCACTAAATCTGACTGTGCAATTTTATGCTAAGAAAACTTATGATGAATCTGTTGCTTATTAAAGCTGACAACATCTTTAGAGCAAAACCAAGAACAGAATGTGTCTTGATATATGCCTTGTCATAATTACTATGTATGATACCAGGATTTTATCTTAGAAATAAAAATGACTAGTATATTGTTTATCCTCAATTCACAAATAGAAAATCAACTCCCAGTCACGAAAGCAGTGTAAAAGTCTTCTTTCACCAAAACTTGTGTACATTTTGTGCTTGGTTCCATAGTTACCATAGGGTAGGAGAAGGAAATGCATTAGGTCTGTGTTCTAATAAGTGCTGCTGTGTGTTGTTTCTTGTGGTGTTAAAGTCTTCCTGTGTTTCTTCTCCCTATGATTTTTTGTTAATTGTTGTCCACTGTTTTTCAGAAATCCCCATATAAAATGCTATTCATTTTCTTAAAAGGCCATGTCATCTCTGGGAGATCTCAAAGAATAAAGATAAGGGACAAGGACATAGCCATGAATCTGATTTCTTTTCCACTCCTGGGCACAAATAAATCTCATGATAAGTAGATTCATTTTATAACTAACTGGCATATTAGATTATGGTTTATTTCTCATTTCACTCAACTAGCATTTAGTGCTTAGTAGAGTTACCTGGTATATCCTCATGAACAAAACATAGTCCCTGTACTCAAGAATAGTTGGGTCATGATGCCTTCTCCTAATGGAAGAGAATTCCTTCTGCAACCATGCTGCGCACCACAGGTCTGGATTCCTCGACACATATCTGATCAAACCAGAGACTGCAGCTAACCCCAAAGTTTCAGTTCTTGGTCTGACCAATAACCTCCATCTACCTGTACTCTACAGGTATCTGAGCTTCAGTGCCTGGTATCCTGGGGCTGTGAACTTCTCCAGAAGCATAGCTTCTCTCCCTAGCCTCTTCACTTTCCTTGGCTTCAATAATCCTAATCTATTTCTTTGACATCCTCATCCCTATTGACTTCTTTTGTTCTGTTATTTTCTTTTAGTTGGCATTGCCCCCTGCCCAAGTGAAACAAAATGGATTGGCATGAGAAGAATCACCCTCTGAGAATGATGTTCTGTATCCTAGGCCCCAAGTATGGACCTTTGTAGTGGAGATGTTTCTGTAGCTAGTAGTTCATAATGGTTTTCTCATCCCTTCCTTATCCAGGCCATGAGGAGATCTTTCTCAAATATTCAAAGTAAGAAAATATTGAGTTTCCTGAAAGTAAAGCCCACAAAAGCACAGGAGTCCCATCTCACGGGGAGAGCTGGAGGAATTTCTTACACTCTTTCTTCAACATTCTGCCTTGAGGTTCTGGTCAAAATTTTCACGCTATAGTTCCATTCAGTTATAAATTCCATGGCTTCTCTTCTAGGTAAGCAGGTCTCACATATGTCTTTTCAGATTTCTGAGTGGCAGATTTTCCTTACCTGAGTTTCCTGATAATCCAAGATAATTTATGGAATTTTCAGTTTGTCCAGACTTTGTCATAACAATGGATAGGAGGACTTGCAAACTCTTTACATGTTGGAGTACAAGTTGGATGTTCCAATATTAGCATCATGAACCTAACTCATCAGTTTACATCCTCCAGGCTTTAGTGATTTGAAACAATGAAAAAGACACAGGGGAAAAATAAATTTTAAACACAGATACAGCATACAAACCAGTAATCTAAAATGTACTTCAAGGGTTGTGATATACGTTTGGGAATGAAGCATTGAGATCTTGCTTCCAGTGGCATATTTTAGATATGAGGAGAAATGAATTACTGTTTCAAGCAGAGGAAACCTGGTGAGGGGCTGGGGTTGTATGTAGCTCAGCAGTAGAGCGCTTGCCTCGCATGTACGAGGCGCTGGGTTCGATCCTCAGCACCACATAAAAAATAAATAAATAAACAAAATAAAGATATAAAAAATAAAGAAAAAGAAAACCTGGTGAATTGACAATTAGAAAATTTGGTACAGGATATAAAATGAGAATCAACAGTGGGAATTTCAAGGTTCACAGATCTTTTTTCAGCAGTGATTTTCATAGATTTTGACTGTGCATGAAAGTGTCATGAGAAAGGCAGATCAGCTTACTTAGGGGACCCCTCCATCACTGGTGAATTTCATCATTAAGAAGATGGTCAAGGGGTGGAGGACATTCAGTGCCAACTCAAAGTACCCTTGATTGATGTACCATGTTGTCACTGAAGGTTGAATTCCCATCTTGTCAAAAGTGACAAGAGTCTTAAACATTGAAGCAAAAAAAGTTTTCATCCTCCAGTTATGATGAAGTCATGGTTCTAAAGAGTTGTCATATGTAAATCTGTACCATCTTATAAAACAAAGCTTAAAAGTGCTGTCATGCTTAAAACTTGGAGGGGTGCTCTTGTCTGGGGCTTTTAAACAGCTTTTGAGAAATTAGTGTCACCTGGAAGCATTTTATTGACAATTTAATGATTGACTTCTTCTCAGATTCTTCTGAGAAGGCAGGAATTTGAAGGTGAAAGCAATGTCACTACTATTCAAATGGCTTGCTCATTCTAAAAGGCAAATTATTTCAAGCCCTAGTCTCTTTGAAAATCTTGGGTAAAAATAATTTTGATTCTGGAGCAGGTTGATTTGGGGCCATGTGTTGCCAAAGAATGTCAGTTCTGTTACATAAAAATTACAATGCATGGTTAGGGTTTTAAAAGAAAGTAGGATTCCACTTATCTTGCTTTATTGTTATAGCATGAGGTGCTCACTACATTCTGGTTTTTGTTTGGGATATATTAAGACTAAGTATGTCCTCGTGGTATCAGCATGAATCACACTGAGTTTATCATGGCAACTTGGAACAATAATATAAAATCTAAATATACCTAGAATAACCTGCCAATTTTATAATCACATTCAAAATGCAGTAGTTTAAATTGATCCCCAAACCCATCTATGGTTTGGGACATGAAACAGTTCAAAAAACTTTAATCTTTGAATAAATTCAGAGTTGTTTTTTTTTTTTAATCAGAACTTATGAGTTCCATTCCTTCTGGAGTATCACTAGCCTGCACTGTTCATTCCCAGTGCTGGCTGCCAGGGCAATCCAAGGAAAGAAAAGCAATAATATCTCTGAAAGTCAAACAGAATCTGGAAATTTGAGGGGAGAGTTGAAACTTGGAGAGGAGGCTCACAAGGGCTTGGGGATCTACTTCTGTTTATCCCTTGTTTTCTTTTTCTCTGAGGCTTTGCCCCAAAGATTGGACTTGACTTACAGAGCAGGGCAGCATTCTGCATAGCTGTTATCCTGGTAGAAATACAGTGACCTAATCTCAGGAGTTAGGGAAAGAAGCCACCATGAGCAGCTAAGTGCAGAGGGAATTCTGAAGAAGAGAGAGACAAACTAGTGAAGACTGTATTCTCATGTGCATCACGAAATTCTCAGCTTCACTTCCAAATTGCACAAGACAAGCCAACCAGCATCATTAAACAACTGAACTGAGATCGAAACAATCCCTGCACAGGATATATCAAAACAACCATTACAAAGGCTCGTAAAGCTAAACAGGTTTAAACTAATTGTGCAAGTCTCAGCTGAGCATATGTGTGGGACAATTACAAAATTATGTAGCAAAGGCTCTGGCGATGTAAATGAAATGTGGACCATTAGTTACGGAATGTGAGACAGAGTTTGCCGTCTTGTTGATTGTCCATTTAATAAACATTCTACTGGGAATTATTACAGGTTTCACACTATATGAACATACCATTTACATTTCCCAAGACACAATGCAGTAGTACTCAACATAAAAAAATAAAAACAACAAGGTAAAATAAACAAAAAAGAAAAGAGAAAAATGTAGCCCATCCTGAAGTGGAAAGAGGAGTTTCAGATGACAACCTATTTGGAATCCTTATATCACAAGTATCAGACAAATATTTTACAGCAGAGTTAAAACCATGTTCTGGGAGGAAAATAAATCATTTCTGAAATGAATAAAATATAGCAAATATCAGTGAAGCAAAAACCACTGTAAAGAAGCAAATAAAAACTTTATAGCTATTAATTATGATATTGAAAAAATAAAATCACTGAGTTAAAAAAATATCACTATGGAGGGGACTGTGGAAAAAAATCAGGGAAATTAAAGATACTAAATAGTAATTATCCAATCAGAACAAGAGAGCGAAATTAACTAAAATCAAAGAATATTTTCCTGGACCTGTGAGAAACTAGTGAGAAACTAGCACAAGATCTAATTAATATTTAATCGCAGAATAAGAACAAGGAGAAAGAGGTTTGAGTAAACACAGTATTTGAGAAAACAATGAGTGCAAACTTCCAAGATTTTTAAAAAGACAAATGTTTACATGACAGTCAACAAATCATGAAAATGATAAATTAAAAGAAAACCAATAATAGTCACATCAAACTACCTATATAGAATGAAAACCTAAGATAAGGGGATATTAAAAAACAACAACAACAACAACAACAAAAACAGAAGTTGGGCATAACACCTAAAGGGAAAAAAAACAAATTATTATATTTCAACTCAGAGATCCTGGAGGTAGGAAGACAGTCAGAAAATATCTTCAAAGTGGGAAAAAATAAATAATAAATTACTAACCAGAATGCTATATTCAGCAAACACATGATTCAGTAATAAAAGAAAAAAATGACATTTTTCAAGTGAAGAAAATAATAAGAGGATTCTATAAGCAATGAAGAGGAGATTCTCAATGCTAAAAGGGGGGGGACTATTACTTAAGAAGGAAAGGTCATCAAAATACCAAATATCCTAGAAAATATAAAATCTTTATCATGTGATTCAGTTTTTTTAAGCAATTTACATTACAAAATTGTGATCTTTATTTGTGATTGTTTCTCTTGTAGCCATGCAGTATGTTTATTATAGTATCCTTAGGAAACTAAATAGAAAATAAAGGGCATTAGGGGTTAAAAAGACATGTATGTTATAATTATTTTACATTTTCTGTATTTATTTTACACTGGTGAAATGTTAATTGTAAGTAGGCTAAGAAAATATTGTGATCCTAGTAGCAACTGCTAAATCCTAATGGAAACATTTTTTGGCAAAAAAAAAAAAAAAAATCCAGTAGATAATTTTAATGTTCTATTAAAATATTAAAATAATAACACAAAAGGAAGGAATTAGTTACACAATGGAATAAAAACTACAGTCAAAAAAAGATAAATAATGAACTGGAAATCCTGACTTCAAATTTTCCATATTTTATTAAATGATAATATTCTAAACATTGAATTTAAAAGGTTTATAATGACATTACTGATTCTAAAACAAGACTCAAGCACATGATACCTAAATTAGATGTCATTTTAATATAAATAGATAAATGGATTGAAAGTAAACAAGTGAGAAAATATAAAATGTACAAATAATTGATATAATATTAATAGAACAGTTTTAAATAAAGAATATTTCCAGAGATAAAGTAGGATTGTTTATGGTGAAAGGGTCGTATTTAAAAAAAATAA
Source organism: Marmota flaviventris (assembly GCF_047511675.1). Taxonomy (NCBI): domain Eukaryota; kingdom Metazoa; phylum Chordata; class Mammalia; order Rodentia; family Sciuridae; genus Marmota; species Marmota flaviventris. Next base: position 10,859,499 of record NC_092514.1, on the reverse strand, counting down.
AATGTTTTAAAGTAATTCATCTATTAATAGAAACTCAAGATACATGAGGATAAATGTGAAAGGACTAAAGGGAAAATTGATAATTTAGCAAATATAACAGTAGATATTATCACCTTTTTAGTCAGGACTTGAAAGAACAACAAGAAAAATTAGTAAGGACATGAAAGATCTGAGCAACCACACCAACCACCTTGACTGAACTGACATTTATAGAACACTGCATGTAACAATTACAGAATCCACCTTCTTTAAAGTTCCCACAGTACTTTCATTCAGGTAAACCATATGCTGGGCCATAAAACATGTTTTGATAAATTTAAAGTACAAGATTTTTTTTTCCTAATTAGGATGCAATTAGCTAGAAACCCAGCACAATAAAATATCTAAGAAAATTTCATGTATCTTTAAATAAAACACTCTACACTACAGGAAAGCAGATCAGCGATTCCAAGGGAATAAGGGTGGAAGAAAAGATAGATTATATACAGGCACAAGAATGCTTTAGGGAGTGAAATAAATATGGCTTATTCTGACCATAACAATGATTACATACATGTATTCACGTTAAATCTCAGCAGATCATATATAGTAAATAAATGCATGACAATTATTACTCTATAAATTGGTGAAAACGAAAAAAAAAAAAACAGATTTCCAAATATATTTTCATGGGTTAAATTTAAAAATTTTGTTTTAGTCTTATAATATTTCTTTAGCATCCAAGTAGAATCTAATTAAAAGATGTGGACATGACATAATATGCTATATATTTTTTTTTTTGGTCTACTAAAACCAAAATTGAATGAAATGAAAAAGATGGTCTAAAGTATCTTAACAGAAGAGGCACTGAAGCCTAGATCAGATGTCACCACGTCCTGGATCATCCTGAGCAGGGACCCGCATCCAAGTTCAAGGTGCAATTGGTTATTTGCCAGATGGGTTCTTTGTTTTCTTGCCTTACTTGCTCCTAATGTTGTTCTTTCAATATCATACCTTTCTTTTTTCTTTCTTTCTATTTCCTTAATTATTCTTTTTTACTTTCTATATAATCTATATTACTTTAAAAATACCGTTTTCTTTTTGTACTCTGTCTCTGTTTCATGTGATTACACATGCAATCTTATTTTTAATATTTTCATTATTTTCCATGTATTACTCCTTCTCTTTTGTTATCTTAAAATCTGTTTCTCTTTTCTTTTCACCACTCAATTATATACTTATTTCATCTTTTTAAAAATTTTTATTGGTGTATTATATACATAATAATGGGATTTATTGTCACATAATTGTAGATGCAAAATATTAACAATATAATTTAGTCAACTTCATTTTTACAGAGCAAATCCATAGATGTGAAATTGATATGTCAAAAGCTATTAAAATTTTTGATAAATGTTACAAAGTGTATTCTCAAATCTTTTCACATATATTTACAGAGTATTATTATGTGTCCCTAACTAAATTGCAACATCTGCCCTTGGAACAGGAGAAAATTTTACTTTGTGGCTTGCTGACACTTTTCCCTTAATTACTGTGCACTTTAAGAACTAGAAGAAATCCACTACACTGTGGCTTTCACAGACGCCTCATGTCTCACCTTGTAGTCACATGTTTGAAATACAGTTTCAATATACATGTTTCTGGAGAGGGAGAAGCCAAAGCCAGCAGTCTTCTATAATAATTCTTGAGGGAGGAAGAATTAGGATATTTTCAAAAGTAGATTTCAGGGGCTAGGATGTAGCTCAGTGGTCAGGCACTTGCCTAGCATGCAGGAAGCCCTGGTTTCATCCTGCTCAAAAAAAAAAAAAAAAAAAAAAAAAAAAAAAAAGGGGGGGGATTTCATTAAACAGTGCATTGGAAATTATGGAGCTAGTCCTGGTTCTTCTGTTAATTGCTGTGGAATCTTTGGCAATAGCTTCTCTGGAAGTTGAGGGAGTTGACTAAATTGTCTTTAATAAGCCTTTAAGAACTAAGGATCTAAGTTTTCTTTGGGACACATCGAATCTTTGTCTCTAACAGCAGTTTCTTTTCCTAAATAAGAACTTCATCCTGTGAGCTCAATGTCATTTTTCAGCAGCTGACATTCTACTGAGATATAATTTGGCTTCCTAATCAAGATTCTTCTTTCCTTACTCCTAATTTACCATTTTTTTAAAAATTACATTATATGGTTTAATTTCATCCATTTGAATCAAAGGAAGAAAAATACATAATTGAAGTAATGGATCATATAACACCACAGTTTTATATATACTAAAGATTTCCTTAACTTCACATGCACACAAACAACACAAACACATTTTAAATTTTTTTTTAGTTGTAGCACAGTCCCTTTATTTCATTTATTTATTTTATGTGGTGCTGAGGATCTAACCTAGTGCCTCATACGTGTCAGGCAGGCAAACTACCACTGAACCACAAACCAAGCCCCAACACAAACACATTTTTAGAGATGTTTTTGAGGTACCTATTTTTTCCCATTAATCTATTTTTAAATCTTTTTTTTTCATTGACACATAAAAATTGTACATTTTATGAAATAGTCAATATGATTATACCATGTGTTTTTATACTACTACTACTACTACTACTACTACTACTACTACTACTACCACCACCACTACTACTATTACCAGTTTCTGTAATTGCAATTACATTACTTTGTTTCATACATGGGAGACCAAATTCTTAATTTTTTTTCCTTTTTTCATCTTTTCTTATTGGTTAATTTTAGTTATACTTGAGAATTGAATTTATTTTGACATAATTATAGAAGCAGGAAATATAGTTTGTTCTAATTTAGTCCCTAATACTTCCCCTTCCCCTCCAATCCTCCCTCCTCCATTTCATTTCCTCTACTCTAATGAGCTTTCTGCTACTTACTTAGAGTTGCTGTTGTTGTTGTTTAAGTAGTGTCTTGTGGATATACATGATGGTGAGATTTCCTGTGGTAATTTTATATATATGTGCACAGGAAAGTTATTTCAGATGCATTCCGTTGTCCTTCCCCATGCCATCCCTCCTTCCTTCCCTTCATTCCCTAGTTTTGTGTCTGTCTTATTGTACTGGTATAACTGAGTCACTTATAAACAACAAAACGTTGTTTCTCACAGTTTGGGGCTCAAAAGCTCAAGATAAGCCACCTGCAGACTTGGTGTCTGAAGATGGTCATTTTCTGGTACATATATAGTTCCTTCTACTTCTGTCCTCTCCTGTGTGAAAGGGAACTAATAAGTTCCCTTTATCCTGTTGTGCACTCACTCCATTAATGAGGACCTTACACTATGACCTAAGCAACCCCCACAGGCCTCTATCAAATACCATTACCTGAGGGGTTAGGATTTCAATATATGAATCTCAGGAGGACACAAACCTTCAGACCTAACAATATGTTGATACAGCTATCCATATATCATTATAGCTTGCATTTCTATGATATTCATGACTTTCTGAGCAGTTATAAATGTATCTTAATGTTTTCAACTTCATGTCACAGATGAAGATGATAATACCTGGATGATAAGATGATAATACTTTCACAACTGGAATTTAGTTGAGTGGAGACTTACCTGGGATGTTTTTGACCCAAGAGAAATTCTCATTTTGTTACATCACATTGGTAATCCTGCCACATTCCTCCACACTGATAAGCATCTTATAAACATACTATATCTAACTAATATAAAACCCTGGCAACTATCCATATTTGATTAGCAAGAATGACTTTTATTTTGATTCTGAAGTTTATTACTTCATAAATAATGGAGGTCACAGTTGGAATCATTAGAAAATAGAATTACTCTACATGGAAGAGAAAATATGAATTTTCACCCAATGGTGTTACATATTTAAGAAAATATGATAGTTGAAAAACATTCCACAGTTGACATACAACTCAAAAATTGCTTGTCTTCCAACAGTTTATCAATAAAAGCATAGAAATACTTTGATAATTGGAGTCTTTTGTGACCAAACAAAGTGTTAAATTGTGTATTCTATTTCTGTGAAAAAATGCATTGGTATTTTGATGGAGATTATTCGGAATCTGAAGGTTGCTTTGGATAGTATGGACATTTTAAGAATATTACCTCTTCCCATTCATGAACATGAGATATCTTTTTATTATTTGTGAATTCCTCCATTTATTTCATGAAAGTTTGATAGGTTTTGGTGTAGAAAAATCAATGATTTATAGTGTCATCTCCTAGGTTCAATTTATTCCTCAGTTTTTGGTAGTTACTATACAAAGGAAGGTTACTTGATTTCTTTTTCAGTAGTTTGATGTTAGAGCATAAAACACTACTTATTTTTGTACATCAATTTTGTGTCCTATAACTTTACTGAATTTGTTTATCAGTCCTAGGTGTTTTTTAGTGGACTCTTAGGTTTTACTACATGTAAGATCAGATTGTCTCTCAGGGACAGTTTAACCTCTTCCTTTTTGATTTGTATGCATTTTCTTTCTCTTTCTTAGCTGTTCTGATGAGGACTTCTTTTACTATATTGAACAAATCTGATGAGGACTTCTATTACAATATTGATCAAAAGTGATGAAAGTGGGTATCTTTATCATGTTCTTTACCTTAGAGGAAAAGTTTCAACTTAACCCCATCAAGTTTAATGGCAGCTGTGGGTTTGCTGAATATGACCTTTATTTTGTTGACCTATATTCCTTATCTACCTAACATGTTGAAACGTTTCATTAGGAAAGAATATTAAATTGTATCAAATGCTTTTGCTGTATATATTGAAATGACCACATGTTTTTGTCATTCATTCTGTTAATGTGATATGTCACATTCACCTACTTACATACATTGAATCATCCTTGCATCAATGGGATGAATGAATTCCATGTGATTATGGTGAACAACCTTTGTATCATGTTGTTAAATTTGGTTTGCTACTGTTCTGTTGAGGAATATATTTCATTGCTATATATATACACAATCGGTTGACTGTCAAGGTCAACATACAAAAGTTTTAAATGACTATGTCACTATAACTATTCTAAAGCTAATAATGTTGACATCAATAATTTATAAAAATAGGAATATTTCCCTAATTTTAATTTAACTTAATAATATATATGTATTTCATCAAACAACTTTTTTTCCAAAGTTTGTGAAAATACAAAAATTGATAAGTGAAGTCTGTGTTAGCTTTGGTTCAAAGCCCTGGTTAGAATAAATGGTGCATAAAAAACGTCTGTCATAGATATAAGAGCCTAAATATGCATACCAAATTTTAGCAATTTTCAGCCTAACATTTGGGATCTGGCACATGATTATAAATCACCAGCAATCCTTATTATCAAGCTTATGGAATTAGCACAAGAGCAGCATTTTCAAGTTCTCTTCTAAATATTTATATGCTACTATTTTGACTAGAGTCAATCACTAATTTTCATGTAAATTTTTCATTCATTCACCTCATTTATAATTTATTTCCAGGAATGATGGCAGTCTACCCTCTGATTCAGCTTAATTGTTGTGCATATATTCTCCCTACTGATTGAATTCAATCTTTATAAAGAATGATTTCCAGCTCAATATTTTCTTTTTTGTTATTCATCTCTTTCAAGCCCCTTTTTATACCTGTGGTCAACATAAAATTAGAAGTATCTATAATCTCTTTTGGAGTGATGAGAACAGTGGAATTATTTAGTTTGGGTTACCTTTTTGTTTTGTTCTGCATTAAAATGCAATAGCTCCTATCCTGATGAAGCTTTTGTTGGGTGAATGTTAATTATGTCACACAGGGCATGTCTCAAAATATAATGAATTCAAAATCATTGACATGCCAAACAACAACAAGTGCTGGCGAGGATGTGGGGGAAAGGGTACACTTGTACATTGCTGGTGGGACTGCAAATTGGTGCAGCCAATTTGGAAAGCAGTATGGAGATTTCTTGGAAAGCTGGGAATGGAGCCACCATTTGACCCAGCTATTCCCCTTCTAGGTCTATTCCCTAAAGACCTAAAAAGAGCATGCTACAGGGACACTGCTACATCGATGTTCATAGCAGCACAATTCACAATAGCTAGACTGTGGAACCAACCTAGATGCCCTTCAATGGATGAATGGATAAAAAAAATGTGGCATTTATACACAATGGAGTATTACTCTGCATTAAAAAATGACAAAATCATAGAATTTACAGGGAAATGGATGGCATTAGAGCAGATTATGCTAAGTGAAGCTAGCCAATCCCTAAAAAACAAATGCCAAATGTCTTCTTTGATATAAGGAGAGTAACTAAGAACAGAGTAGGGTCGAAGAGCATGAGAAGAAGATTAACATTAAACAGGGATGAGAGGTGGGAGGGAAAGGGAGAGAGAAGGGAAAATGCATGGAAATGGAAGGAGACCCTCAGAGTTATACAAAAGTACATACAAGAGGAAGTGAGGGGAAGGGGAAAAATAATACAAGGGGGACAAACAAATGTCAGTAGAGGGGGCAGAGAGAGAAGAGGGGAGGGGAGGGGAGGGGAGGGGTGATAGTAGAGGATAGGAAAGGCAGCAGAATACAACAGACACTAGTATGGCAATATGTAAATCAATGGATGTGTAACTGATGTGATTCTGCAATCTGTATATGGGGTAAAAATGGAAGCTCATAACCCACTTGAATCAAATTGTGAAATATGATATATCAAGAACTATGTAATGTTTTGAACAGCCAACAATAAAAAATTTAAAAAAAAAAAAAAAAGAAAAGAAACTGTAAAAGCTAAAAAAAAAAAAATCATTGACATGCAGAAAGAAAAGTGCTTAAGATTGACATTTAGTGGGCAGAGTTTTGGTAAAAATCTAGTTTTCTACTGGTAATTTCCTTTTAAACCTATGAACCTGCAGTTCAGAATTATGAATATGTTGACATAGATTCCCCTCAGTGGGTCAAAGGCTAAATCCAGCCTTTAGGTATCCAAGAGGCTAGAAGGCCCAGACAAAATATTAGGTAGCCGTCCTTTACCATGCTGGGAGCATGCTAAGGGTAGCAGAGGATTCAGTTAAGCCCCCTGTCAGAGGAAGGGCCTACATGTGTGGTGACTGCTATATAAACACACAGGAAGGGCCTACATGTGTGGTGACTGCAATATAAAGGAATAGGAGCTGTTAATAAGCAATTATCTTGCAAATCAAATGATGGTATCAGAAAATACCTAGATACAGTTTCCTATGTCAAAAGCAAATTTCTACTTCTCCATTTTATTTATTTTTTTACAGAAGAATGTCACCTGAATGTAGTCTACAAGTCAAACCATAGTAAAAGCAATATCTAATACGAAACATGATATTTACTGTTCAGGTGAAGATAATTGGAAACAGGATGGAAACTGGCTGTGGGGCTGTAAGACAATTCCAACATGCTTTGTTTCTTTGCAAAAAAATTTAACTTTTTTAAAAAGGAATTTTCAAATTATGTGAAATTTAAAATTATCATTATTAAATACCAGTGCTATATTAACACATATTTTTAAAATTATATTTTATTAATTTGAGGTGTTTTCTCCTGCCTGTTTGATTTTTATGTTGTAGGATGCCAACCGGAAGGGGCAGCTACCACCATAATTGTAATTCAGCTATGCTCATTCTCTGGACAGCAGTTCAGAATTCCACGTGGAGTAAAAAAGGGACCTGTTTCTTTAACACACTCTTGCATTGTGACTAGTTCCACACCTGGTCTTGAAATGGGACAAATCAATTAAGAAGACTGGAAACCCAGTAGTGTTTCCAACCTCCAACATAAGCCTGGACACACTTTTCCAGCTTCAGGACTTGTATCTACTTGGTATGTCCACGCCCACCCAGTAGATCAGACACGGAACATGATGTTCATGTGTGGTCATTTGTGACATATGTGGGACACAACTATCGATTATGAATCATTTCATCCTTGAAAATTTCTGTCTTAATTCTTCTGTATAATCATAGTATGAGATGGCACACTCTTCTAAAGTAAGCTGAGTAGAATTACTTCAGTAGGTGAATTTATGAGATATAGAAGCCTTACTAGAACTAAAACAATGGTTGAAATTTTTTACTGAAAAAAGTTTTAATGAGATTTGTTGTTTGTTCTCATTGTTGCTTTAAACAATCCTTGAATTATTAGTTTAAAAAGCACCCATTTTGCCTCAGAAATCAGTGCAAATTAAGCTAAAGTATAAACTCTATAAAAATCATACCACACATGCCAAGATTTATTAATTAAACTGTGTTGATTTAGGCATGAACTATTTGTTTCTATTCACATCAGGCTACTGAAGATTTACAAAGAGATTTTAATCAAGTCAATCATAACAATTCAATAAGTCACCAGATGTCTGTATATTATTACCACAAACCAGTAAGAAAACAGAGATTATTTTTATCTGAAGTTTGGAAAGGGGTAATGCAAAGCACACAACGTTTGTAACCTCATCTAAAGAAATTAAGAGTTCCTAATGTTTGTATTGCACAGTTTGTGATGAGTTGACATCATTTCAAATGTGATGCAATGGAAAAAAATTGTGTCAAAACTAAACAGGGACTTGTCATCCTATACCTTACAATGCATTTTAAAATGTAGAATTGCTTATTATTTCAGAAAAATAAAGATACCTTTCTCTGTTTGTTACATCCTTTTATAATTTATCTCCAAAGAAGCCAAACTGACAAAAATCACTGAGTCAGAACCGGCAGCCTGTCAGTTTTCACTGCTCAATGAGAGAAGAGCAAACAGACATAGCTCATCAGAGACCACAGTACTTCAGTTATCAATGAGCATCATGGCATAAAATATTCCCTAGAATCTTCCGAAGGTTCACTTACATAGCATAAGTTAAGAAGAAAAACACTCTATAGAATCCATTGATTTATTCTAAACCCTGTCATTTTGATGTCTGGGAGGAAAAAGGAAGAGCAAATTTTAATTATGATTACTTTTCCTAAGACTTTCAGTAGAAAAGATAAATGCAATTATTAAAGTAAAACCTAGTTTGGCAATTGTTTAAAAAAATACCTCTGGATTATGGTTTTATTTTCTTTGACTTCATAAGTCTCTGTTTCTAATTAAGAATCTCAGACAGATGCCAAATATATCTGATGACACATACGGAGAGTATCGATTAATTATATTTCAATAACAATAAGCCTTTTAATTTATAAATACCAGTATTCAAAGTCTATTAATTTACTCCAATTTAAAGAGGAAATAAATAGGCCTTTCTCTGCAGTCACCATTGGCTCCTTTCATTACTGCCTTCGTGATGGAAGTAATAGCTGTACACTTTGGCCCTATTGAATCAGGTGGTTTTGATGATTTAGACAAAATGACAGACATAGATAAAATAAAAGTGTGAAATAATTAGATTAATTCATATAATTATTATTTTTGAGCACTCTCTTAGGAATCAGTCAATTGTTCCTGGATCTTTTCTATGTGCTTATCATATGCATTCTTTAATGATCAGGTTTTCCTCTTATTAATATAAAAATACACAAACTTTTTGGCAATCTCTTCATAGTGATAACCTGGAATGGTGACAGGATGGAAATTGATGGAGATCGGTGCCTTGTAGCCCATTTTAGGAAGAAACTACATCATTAAACACAATGAGCAAATGACAGATGAATTTCCCAAAACACAGATGTTTTTACACAAAATTAAGATGATGCGAGCCGCCCCCTCCCCCTGCGCCGGCATAGTAGAGGGAACTGGGACCGAAGACAGAGCAGGCCCAGCGGCCTGCTGAGGGGCAGAGCCGCCCCCCACCCCCCTCGCCTGCCAGGTAGGGGAAGGGTGACCACCGACAGAAAAGGCCCAGTCGCCCAGGGCGGGACAGAGCTTCCAATCACTCCTGCAAGGTAGGCGGGCCTGCGACCCACCGGCAGAAGAGGAGCAGTCGCCTGCTGAGAGGCTGAGCCGCCCCCTCCCCCTGCGCCGGCATAGTAGAGGGAACTGGGACCAAAGACAGAGCAGGCCCAGCGGCCTGCTGAGGGGCAGAGCCGCCCCCCACCCCCCTCGCCTGCCAGGTAGGGGAAGGGTGACCACCGACAGAAAAGGCCCAGTGGCCCAGGGCGGGACAGAGCTTCCAATCACTCCTGCAAGGTAGGCGGGCCTGCGACCCACCGGCAGAAGAGGAGCCGCGGCCTGCTGGGAGGCAGAGCCGCCCCCTCCCCCCCGCGCCTGCAAGGTAGTCGGAACTGAGACCACCATCAGAACAGGTCAGACCTGCAACCGAGAGACAGAACAGGCCCAGTGGCCTGAGGAAGGGTAGAGCCGCCCCCCCCCCCACACGCCTGCAAAGTAGGCGGACCTGCGACCCACTGGCAGTACAGCCCCAGAGGCCTGCAGAGGGGCAGTGCCGCTGCCTGCGCCTGCAAAGTAGGCAGAACTGCGACCACCGACAGAACAAGCCTAGCGGCCCGCAGAGGGACAGAGCCGCCGCCCGCGCCTGCAAGGAGGGCGGACCTGCTACCGACTGGCAGAGCAGGCCCAGCGGCCTGCCGGCGTGGTAGGCACATTGCCCCAATTGGCGGAGGGGCAGAGCCGCCGCCCGTGCCTGCGAGGGAGACTTTGCAACTATACAAGACCAATATAAATATATAGGGGGAAAATTCAATAGCACAACAGTTTCACCAAGAAGAAAGGAACGCGAACAGTATGAAGAGACAAGGAAAGAAAGGACCACAAGCATTGCAGGTCAACTCAACTTTAGAAGAGGTAATAGCTGCAGCTGATGGAATGTCAGATAAAGAATTCAGGATATACATGCTTCAGATGATCTGGAGTCTCAAGGAAGACATCAGACAACAAAATCAGACAATGAAAGATCACTTCAACAATGAATTACATAAACAAATCCAAGAAGCAAAAGATCAACTATACAGGGAAATAGAGATTATAAAAAACAAACAAACAGAAATCCTAGAAATGCAGGAAGCAATAAGCCAACTTAAAAACTCAATTGAGAATACTACCAGCAGAGTAGAACACTTAGAAGACAGAACATCAGACAATGAAGATAAAGTATATCAACTTGAAAAGAACATAGACAGCTCAGCAAGACTGTTAAGAAACCATGAGCAGAACATCCAAGAAATATGGGATAACATCAAGAGACCAAATTTAAGAGTCATTGGGATACAGGAAGGAACAGAGTTTCAAACCAAAGGAATGAGCAATCTATTCAATGAAATAATTCGAGAAAACTTCCCAGATTTGAAGAATGAGACAGAACCCCAAATCCTAGAAGCCTACAGGACGCCGAATGTGCAAAATCATAAGAGACCCACACCTAGACACATTATAATGAAGATGCCCAACATACAGAACAAGGAGAGAATTTTAAAAGCTACAAGAGAAAGGAAGCAGATCACATTTAGGGGTAAGCCAATCAGGATAACAGCTGATCTTTCAACACAGACTCTGAAAGCTAGAAGATCCTGGAATAACATATTTCAAACACTGAAAGAAAATGGGTTCCAACCAAGAATTGTGTTTCCAGCGAAATTAAGCTTCAGGATGGAAGATGAAATTAAAACCTTCCACGATAAACAAAAGTTAAAAGAATTTGCAGCTAGAAAACCATCTCTTCAAAACATCCTTGGCAAAACATTACAGGAAGAGGAAATGGAAAATAACAATGAAAACCAACAGTGGGAGGTAGGACACTAAAGGGGGGAAAATAATCAAAGTGGAAAACAAACCATGTTTAGTAACATAAATAAACAAATATGGCTGGAAGAACAACCCATATCTCAATAATAACCCTAAATGTTAATGGCTTAAACTCACCAATTAAGAGACACAGGCTAGTAGAATGGATCACAAAACAAGACCCAACAATATGCTGCCTACAGGAGACGCATTTGATAGGAAAAGACATACATAGGCTGAAGGTGAAAGGTTGGGAAAAATCATATCACTCATATGGACTTCGGAAACAAGCAGGAGTATCCATACTCATATCAAATAAAATAGATTTTAAGCCAAAGTTAATCAAAAGGGATAAAGAGGGACACTACATACTGCTCAAGGGAACCATACACCAACAAGACATAACAATCATAAATATATATGCCCCAAACAATGGTGCAGCTATGTTCATCAAACAAACTCTTCTCAAGTTCAAGAGTCTAATAGACCACCATACAATAATCATGGGAGACTTCAACACACCTCTCTCACCACTGGACAGATCTTCCAAACAAAAGTTGAATAAGGAAACTATAGAACTCAATAACACAATTAATAACCTAGATTTAATTGACATATATAGAATATACCACCCAACATCAAACAGTTACACTTTTTTCTCAGCAGCACATGGATCCTTCTCAAAAATAGATCATATATTATGTCACAGGGAAACTCTTAGACAATACAAAGGAGTAGAGATAATACCATGCATCCTATCTGATCATAATGGAATGGAACTGAAAATCAACGATAAAAGAAGGAAGGAAAAAGAATATATCACTTGGAGAATGAACAATAGGTTACTGAATGATCAATGGGTTATAGAAGACATCAAGGAGGAAATTAAAAAATTCTTAGAGATTAATGAAAACACAGACACAACATATCGGAATCTATGGGACACATTGAAAGCAGTTCTAAGAGGAAAATTCATTGCTTGGAGTTCATTCCTTAAAAAAAGAAAAAACCAACAAATAAATGATCTCATACTTCATCTCAAAATCCTAGAAAAAGAAGAGCAAAACAACAGCAAAAGAAGTAGAAGGCAAGAAATAATTAAAATCAGAGCTGAAATCAATGAAATCGAAACAAAAGAAACAATTGAAAAAATTGACAAAACTAAAAGTTGGTTCTTTGAAAAAATAAACAAAATCGACAGACCCTTAGCCATGCTAGCGAAGAGAAGAAGAGAGAGATCTCAAATCACTAACATACGGGATGAAAGAGGCAATATCACAACAGACACTTCAGAAATACAGAAGATAATCAAAAATTATTTTGAATCCTTATACTCCAATAAATTAGAAGATAGTGAAGGCATAGATAAATTTCTTAAGTCATATGATCTGCCCAGATTGAGTCAGGAGGATATAGACAACCTAAACAGACCAATATCAATTGAGGAAATAGAAGAAACCATCAAAAGACTACCAACTAAGAAAAGCCCAGGACCGGATGGGTATACAGCAGAGTTTTACAAAACCTTTAAAGAGGAACTAATACCAATACTTTTCAAGCTACTTCGGGAAATAGAAAAAGAGGGAGAACTTCCAAAATCATTCTACGAGGCCAACATCACCCTGATACCTAAACCAGACAAAGACACTTCAAAGAAAGAAAACTACAGACCAATATCTCTAATGAACCTAGATGCAAAAATCCTCAATAAAATTCTGGCCACTCGGATACAAAGGCACATCAAAAAAATTGTGCACCATGATCAAGTAGGATTCATCCCTGGGATGCAAGGCTGGTTCAATATAAGGAAATCAATAAATGTTATTCACCACATCAATAGACTTAAAAATAAGAACCATATGATCATCTCGATAGATGCGGAAAAAGCATTCGACAAAGTACAGCATCCCTTTATGTTCAAAACTCTAGAAAAACTAGGGATAACAGGAACATACCTCAATATTGTAAAAGCAATCTATGCTAAGCCTCAGGCTAGCATCATTCTGAATGGAGAAAAATTGAAGGCATTCCCTCTAAAATCTGGAACAAGACAGGGATGCCCTCTCTCACCACTTCTGTTCAACATAGTTCTCGAAACACTGGCCGGAGCAATTAGACAGACGAAAGAAATTAAAGGCATCAAAATAGGAAAAGAAGAACTTAAATTATCACTATTTGCAGATGACATGATTCTATACCTAGCAGACCCAAAAGGGTCTACAAAGAAACTATTAGAGCTAATAAATGAATTCAGCAAAGTGGCAGGATATAAAATCAACACGCATAAATCAAAGGCATTCCTGTATATCAGCGACAAATCCTCTGAAATGGAAATGAGGACAACCACTCCATTCACAATATCTTCAAAAAAAATAAAATACTTGGGAATCAACCTAACAAAAGAGGTGAAAGACTTATACAATGAAAACTACAGAACCCTAAAGAGAGAAATAGAAGAAGATCTTAGAAGATGGAAAAATATACCCTGTTCATGGATAGGCAGAACTAACATCATCAAAATGGCGATATTACCAAAAGTTCTCTATAGGTTTAATGCAATGCCAATCAAAATCCCAACGGCATTTCTTGTAGAAATAGAGAAAGCAATCATGAAATTCATATGGAAAAATAAAAGACCCAGAATAGCAAAAACAATGCTAAGCAGGAAGTGTGAATCAGGCGGTATAGCGATACCAGACTTCAAACTATATTACAGAGCAATAGTAACAAAAACAGCATGGTACTGGTACCAAAACAGGCGGGTGGACCAATGGTACAGAATAGAGGACACAGAAACCAATCCACAAAACTACAACTATCTTATATTTGATAAAGGGGCTAAAAGCATGCAATGGAGGAAGGATAGCATCTTCAACAAATGGTGCTGGGAAAACTGGAAATCCATATGCAACAAAATGAAACTGAATCCCTTTCTCTCGCCATGCACAAAAGTTAATTCAAAATGGATCAAGGAGCTTGATATCAAATCAGAGACGCGCCGTCTGATAGAAGAGAAAGTTGGCTACGATCTACAGTCGGTGGGGTCGGGCTCCAAATTCCTCAATAGGACACCCATAGCACAAAAGTTAATAACTAGAATCAACAAATGGGACTTACTCAAACTAAAAAGTTTTTTCTCAGCAAAAGATACAATAAGAGAGGTAAATAGAGAGCCTACATCCTGGGAACAAATCTTTACTCCTCACACCTCAGATAGAGCCCTAATATCCAGAGTATACAAAGAGCTCAAAAAATTAGACAATAAGAGAACAAACAACCCAATCAACAAATGGGCCAAGGACCTGAACAGACACTTCTCAGAGGAGGACATACAGTCAATCAACAAGTACATGAAAAAATGCTCACCATCTCTAGCAGTCAGAGAAATGCAAATCAAAACCACCCTAAGATACCATCTCACTCCAGTTAGATTGGCAGCCATTATGAAGTCAAACAACAACAAGTGCTGGCGAGGATGTGGGGAAAAGGGTACACTTGTACATTGCTGGTGGGACTGCAAATTGGTGCAGCCAATTTGGAAAGCAGTATGGAGATTTCTTGGAAAGCTGGGAATGGAGCCACCATTTGACCCAGCTATTCCCCTTCTCGGTCTATTCCCTAAAGACCTAAAAAGAGCATGCTACAGGGACACTGCTACATCGATGTTCATAGCAGCACAATTCACAATAGCTAGACTGTGGAACCAACCTAGATGCCCTTCAATGGATGAATGGATAAAAAAAATGTGGCATTTATACACAATGGAGTATTACTCTGCATTAAAAAATGACAAAATCATAGAATTTTCAGGGAAATGGATGGCATTAGAGCAGATTATGCTAAGTGAAGCTAGCCAATCCCTAAAAAACAAATGTCTAATGTCTTCTTTGATATAAGGAGAGTAGCTAAGAACAGAGTAGGGTTGAAGAGCATGAGAAGAAGATTAACATTAAACAGGGATGAGAGGTGGGAGGGAAAGGGAGAGAGAAGGGAAAATGCATGGAAATGGAAGGAGACCCTCAGAGGTATACAAAAGTACATACAAGAGGAAGTGAGGGGAAGGGGAAAAATAATACAAGGGGGACAAACGAATGTCAGTAAAGGGGGCAGAGAGAGAAGAGGGGAGGGGAGGGGAGGGGAGGGGAGGGGGGATAGTAGAGGATAGGAAAGACAGCAGAATACAACAGACACTAGTATGGCAATATGTAAATCAATGGATGTGTAACTGACGTGATTCTGCAATCTGTATATGGGGTAAAAATGGGAGCTCATAACCCACTTGAATCAAATTGTGAAATATGATATATCAAGAACTATGTAATGTTTTGAACAGCCAACAATAAAAAATTAAAAAAAAAAAAAAAAGATGATGCCCTTCAATAGTGAATTAGAGAAGCTATGTAGTATCTTCACATAAATGACCAGTAAAGTCTATGAACCAAATGATTATCTGAGGGAAAACATTGTGGAGATCATTCCTTTTTTTTTCTTTACCCAAAAGAAATTATAAATATATAAAATGTATACAGATATACATATATACATATGTGTATGATAAGATCCCATAGGTCACTTTAAATAAATTGTATATTTTGAAACTTCAATGCTATTACTAGTTTGGGCTGTTTATTTTATGGTAGATCTTATCTAATTTGCTTAACATTGTGATTACTCTAAGATGAAAATCCTTTCTTACACTTTTAAAAAATAATACCAACAATACTGTTTTATTATAAATCTGCTTTTAGCTCTGAAACATGCATCTGAAATTATTTTTTTATCCTATCATATATATTAAATTAGAAATCTCACATGTAGAATCTGAGTTCTTAAATTTAGTTTGCTTTGAAATGAAAGATTTTCTTGCACAAACCTACTGCTCTCTGCACCGCAGTTTCACAGCTCTTCTGGCTGGCACCTTCACTAGTCCATCATGCAGTTTCCCATCAAAAAAATCACTTTAAATTCCCTCTCCTCTTCATTCTATGAAATGCTTTATTATCTTGTTCTAAAGATTGTTTTTCTTAAAATGTTTTTGGTTTTATACTTTCTTCTTATTCTTGGTACCAAAATGTACACCATGGAATTATCTCATTGGATGGGGACAAGGTCAACATATGTGATGCAGAGACCCTTTGCTTTAGAAAGAGAGGTAAGGGGGATGACTTTTGGAGTGCTGTGAATTACTATTTAAATACAAAGCAGTGAATTTGAGAATTTGGCTGGGGAAAAGGCAAAGACAAAATAAATTCCGGGAAATGTGCTTTTCTCATTGTGTTAGAGACAACACAGATGGCTATAAACATTCATTCAGAAAATAAAGCCCAGGAGGAAACAACATCAACATGTTTTGCTGGAGTGCCCTGCTTCAGCAGGGCCACTGCAGGTATCATCGCTCCTAGTGGTAATGTACTTTTCCACTGTTGTGTGTCAGGATCGCATGATCTGCTGCTGGCATTAGCCAACTTTGTGCAGGAAAATAGATGAACTGCCAACAATACATGCAGTAACTCACAGAACCTCTGTACACTGCTACATGCCACAGGACTGAACCGATTCCGGAAACAGGAGTGGAAAACATGTAGCCTGAAGAATGCAGCTGTGGTCTCTTCAGAAGCAGATCAGCTGCACTTTAAGGCAGTACAAGGTTTTGCTGCTAGTAAACAGAGTTTGTAGTTTTCAAATGCTTCCAAAACTCCTAGAAAGCAGTGAGTTTAAGAGGATTATTCAAAGAGTCAATCTTGTTGAAATGACAAAATGGTATTTTCAAAATAACTTTCTTTAATAAATGAGACTTATGGCTTTTCCTCACCAATGAAATGGTAACTAAAAATGCACACATTCTTGAAAGGACACTTACATAGAAAAGACCTTTTTAGAAAGGATGTTACTTTGAGGATTCTTTAAAAATAACTAGGGAAAATGGAGTATTTTTATTTAATTTAGTTTACCCTAATTGAAATATCTGACTTGAAAATAGATTTATTTTGGTTTAAAAATTGGAATTATTTTGCTTACAATCATAAAAAAAAGGTCTCCTTAAAAGTCCTAGAAATGGCCTGATGAGAGAAACAGGAGAATGACCCTGGAATTGAGATATAATTCTGTCTTGAGACAAGAGCACTAGAGTTTGCATCTGTCTTCTGCATTGAATTTTTTAAAACCGAATTCATCCATACAAATCAATAAAATTGTGTGTGTGTGTGTGTGTGTGTGTGTGTATATATATATATATATATATATATATATGTATATATATATACACATATTTAATGATAAAACTAGAAGATTCAGCACTACATTATTTTGAGAATTAAGAGAGATTTGAGTAAGGAACATGAAAAATCAATCAGTTTGCAAAATTTAAATTATTTCTGCCTCAAACACTAATTTCCTACACTAGTAAGTGACAACAGACATCAAATCTGTTTCTCATCTTGAACTGTAGCAGACTAGTAAATGTGCATGAGATAGATGTATATTTTAAATGCTGATAACAATTTAAAGATACATGGTTTAGGGAAAATTGCTACTTCAACTTTGGCATTTCCTTTTTTCCTTCTTGTCAATCTCTTTACACATTCCAAAAATTTTAACGTGTAAACACTTGTATATATTTTGAAATAATTGTTCTCTCTCCTCCTCCTTCTCTCTCTCTCTTTCTCTCTCTCTCTGGATACACACACACATACGCACACTCATGCACATATATGTATGTGTATATATCTCTAAGTATACATAATCTAAATTGACTTATTGATAGAGTTTTGAAGTGACTAGCTTGGGCATCTGTCCAACACAACAGTGAATTTACAGAAAGGAATATTCCAAGACAAAAGTCCCCAATGTATATGCATTTGCAAAGCTTTGTGTAACTCACTGTCCAAGCCCAGAGACATTGTGGGAGCAGACTACTCAAGAGCATGTCCTTGAAAATGTACGATTCATCAAGGGTCACCAAAATAATAGTCTTCCAGAATGATTTAAGCATATAGATGTGATATATCTCAGAAATATCTACAGATAGCAGCTGCCCAAATGTGAAGTTGTAATTTAATATAAGGTTATTACTTATTAGAACAGGTGCTCAGAAATGTGAAAAGTCAGACAGTAGAATGAATCTGACATAACATTCTAATGTTCATATGTAAATGCACAACCAGTGAAACTCCACATCAAGTCCAACTACAAGAATGAGATCCTAATTAGAATAAGTTATACTCCATGTAGGTATATGTTAAAATGCACTATACTGTTATACATCTCTAAAAAGAACAAATAAAAATATAAATAAATGTTTAAAACTGTGAGAAGTCTTAAAAAGAAAGAAAAAATTTGGTGAAACAGAACACTAGTTACAAAATTGAAGGTTTGATTTACAATCTTACTGAAATAGATAATCAAAGTTAAATTTCTTCAAATATTTACTGTGAGTGGAGAATCAGACCTAAATATAGAGATTAAGCTAGCAGGGGAGAGGAAAGAAAACAGAGGCTTGGTACCAGGAAGTTGCATGTGTCATCTCTTAGTTATGAACCAAATTAAAAATATAACTCATATCATCCACATTTAGTAATATAATGGTTTTTCTTGGTGAGCACTCTAGGGAAATAATTTTAGTTCAAGATTTTGGTTTCATTTTTGCTTTCTTCACAAACAATAGTAATGATGTCTTGCCCCTAAAAAAAGAGCTGTGTTAAAATAATAAACTTACGTTGACAGAAACTCTGGTGCACATTTAAATTGAGGAAAGCAGAGGTGGTCTCGCCAGAGGCAAAGTACTGGGCTGAGTACCCATGGTAACCTGACTCAAAGCAGTGGAAGATCAGTGATTAGAAGGGTAAGTCAGCAGCTGTTGGATCCAGAACATTTAGCACAACCAATCAAAGCAAGGTCAGCAGCTGGAATAAGCTGTGCAGCAGAAAGATAAACTTCAGTGACAGATTCTGAACATATTGTCCACAAACCCATAACATGACTATACTGTGTTTAGGGGTTGCAGAAAGGGCAGTGAAAAGTTCAGTAACTTTTGCAACCATGGGCAGTTAAACTGTCTTAATGAACAGCTTCAAAAATGAAATACAATACATAGAAAAAATGCATGGTCTGAAAAATCAGTATGGCTCAACTCCAACTGCCTTGCTACATAGGGAGTCTGACATTCTCCTGTTTGCTCCTTGGATAGATTTACCAAACTACACCTTGTTCCATTTCATGCCTAAGTCTGCACAAGTTATTTTGGAGAGCATTCTGGGAGAACACTGTGTTTCCAAATCACTTATTGTGATTTAAGCACAATAAGAGGCTCTATGCCTCACCGAGGCTGACAAATCTTTGCTACAATCTTCAGTGTTACTCACCTTATACATCTAAGAAAATTAGTTTACAAAAGTAATTTTTCTCCATTTTTCATTGTGAAAAAACTCCAGTTATTGACACTTATTTGTTACTTCACTTGAAATACTTTATTTCAGTTGTTTCTTATTATATGCTCCTGAACATATTTTTGACAAATCCACAATTATCAGTAATGTGTCAGTTTGGCACAGCAACTAAATAAAGTCTCTATATTTTTCTTTCTGCACCTAATTTTGGTAGTGGGAGGAATAGATACAGTGTTTAAAGCAGAGTGGGAGACACAGACTCTGATGTAGGTATTCTGTGTTTGGGATTGGGGTCCCTGTTGACTTCATGGCTGTGGCATGCTTGGTACCTGGGAAAGTTTCTCTGCAAAAGCATAGGATGCCCAGTTGCTATGGTAATGCCCTGCATGCTAGAGTCTTAATCAGCTTCGACCTTAATCTTAGGCACATAACTCCTGGGAATAAAGGAAGTTGCTTGCTTGATAACTGCAATGTTTCACCAAGCCCCAGAGCTCCTGGAGCTGCCTACCTAACAGTAACTTCACACAATGGACCTCCTGGAGAACAGTGCAAAGCTTCTAACATTTCATATTTTAACAATGAAATGTAACTGCAGAAGAAGCAACCTTACTGATACTCTGAACCATAATGTGGTTATGGTACTAATGACCTAATGGTGTAAATAAATGCGGCTGCTTGGACAAAGAGCCACTCTGCCACCTTCCCTGCCCCTGCACCTTGTGTCTGTGTCTCCTCTTTATTATTATTCTTTACACTCTGAGACAGACCCTAT
Organism: Marmota flaviventris; assembly: GCF_047511675.1. Taxonomy (NCBI): domain Eukaryota; kingdom Metazoa; phylum Chordata; class Mammalia; order Rodentia; family Sciuridae; genus Marmota; species Marmota flaviventris. The sequence goes on along the minus strand of NC_092514.1, from coordinate 10,838,700 downwards.
AGGACACATGATGGTGTTGACAGTGCCCACAGGCACCCAGATTCTTGAACTGAGCATTGAGATTCTCGCTGCACACAAAGCATCAGGAAACGACCGCTCTGAATGATGAAGATGGGAAGCAACAGTAGTACCAGAGATAATACTGATGGAAGTGCTCAGACTTGTAGAACACAGGAAGAATGCACACCATCAAACCTTGGAATTTTGTCAAAACAGCTTTAATTTTTAAAAATTTATTCATTTATTTATTCCAATTTGTCATACATGACAGAATGCATTTCAATTCATACCACACATGTAGAACACAATTTTTCATGTCTCTGCTTGTACACAAAGTAGAGTTACACCATTTGTGTCTTCATACATGCACATAGGGTAATGATGTCCATCTCATTCCACCATCTTCCCTACCCCCATCTCCCCTACCTTCCCCTCCCTCCCCTTTGCCCTATCTAAATTTCCTCCATTCCTCCCATGCTCTCAGCACCCCCCTGCAACACACACACACACACACACAAACACACACACATACACACACAATTATGGATCAATATCCACATATCAGAGAAAATATTTCTTCTTTGGTTTTGGGGATTGGCTTACTTCACTTAGCATGAGATTCTTCAACTCTATCCATGTACCTGAAAATGCTATGATTTTATTCTCTTTTAATAGTGAGTAATATTCCAATTTGCATACAGACCACATTTTCTTTATCCATCCATCTCCTGAAGGGCATCTAGGTTGGTTACACAATTTAGCTATTGTGAATTGTGCTGCTATAAATTGATGGGGCTGCATCCCTGAAGTATGCTGTTTTAAAGTCCTTTGGGTGTAGAGGAGTGGGACAGCTGGGCCAAATGGTGGTTCCATTCCAAGTTTTCCATGGAATCTCCACACTGCTTTCCAGATTGCTTGCACCAGATTGCAGTCCCACCAGCAATATATGAGTGTGCCTTTTTCTCTACATCATTGCTAACACTTAATGTTGTTTGTGTTCTTAATAGCTGCCATTCTGACTGGAGTGAGATGAAATCTTAGAAAAATTTTCACTTGCATTTCTTTAATTGCTAGAGATGTTGAACATTTCTTCATATATTTGTTGATTGATTATACATTATTTTCTGAGAAGTGTCTGTTCATTTCCTTGGCCCATTTATTGATTGGGTCATTTCTTTTTATGTTAAATTATTTGAGTTCTTTATACATCCTAAAGTAGGTGCTCTATCTGATGTGCAACTGGTAAAACTTTGTTCTCGTTCTGTAGGCTGTCTCTTCACCACGCTGATTATTTCTTTGCTGAGAAGAAGCTTTTCAGTTTGAATCCATCCCATTTATTGATTCTTGATCTTATTTCTTGCATTATAGGAGTCTTATTAAGGAAGTCAGGACCTAATCCAACTTGAGGAAGATTTGGGCCTACTTCTTATTCTATTAGGCACGAGGTTTCTAGTTTTATTCCTAGGCCCTTGATTCACTTGAGTTGAATTTTGTGCATGGTGAGAGATAGGGGTTTAATTTCATTTTGTTGCATATGGATTTCCAGTTCTCTTAGCATCATTTGTTGAAGAGGCTATGTTTTCTCCAATATATGTCTTTGGCACCTTTGTCTAGTATGAGATAACAGCATTCATGTGGGTTAGTCTCTGTGTCCTCTATTCTGTACCATTGGTCTACAAGTCTATTTTGGTGCCAGTGCCATGCCATTTTTTTTTCTATTGCTCTGTAGTACAGTGTAAGATCTGGAATAGTGATGCCGCCTTCTTTACTTTTCTTGCTGAGGATTGCTTTGGCTATTCTGGTTCTCTTATTTTTTCAGATGAATTTCATGATTGCTTTTTCTATTTCTATGAGGAAAGTCATTGGGATTTTGACAATATTAATTCTTTCTATACAAGAACTAGGGAGATCTTTTCATCTTCTAAGGTCTTCCTTTTTATTTTCAATGATTTTTTATTTAGTTGTAGATGGACACAGTACATCTTCTTTATATATTTTCATGTGGTGCTGAGGATCTAACCCAGTGCCTCATACATGATAATTGCGTGCTCTACCACTAAGCCATGAACACACCCCTTCTAAGATCTTCTTTAGTTTCTCTAGTGTTCTGTAGTTTTCATTATAGAGGTCTTTCACTCTTTTGTTGATTCCCAAGTATTTTATGTTTTTTGAGGCTATTGTAAATGGGGTAGTTTTCCTAGTTTCTCTTTCAGAGGATTTGACACTAATGTACAGAAATGCCTTCGATTTGATATTATATCCTTGTACTATGCTGAATTCATTTATTATTTCTATAAGTTTTCTGGTGGAATTTTTTGAATACTCTAGGCATAGAATCATGTAGTCAGCAAATATTGATAGTTTGAGTTCTTCTTGTCCTATCTGTATCCCTTTAATTTCTTTCATCTGTCTAATTGCTCTGGATAGAGTTTCAAGAATTATGTTAAATAGAAGTGGTGAAAGAGGGCATTCCTGTTTTCTTCCAGTTTTTAGAGAAAATAGTTTCAATTTTTCTCCATTGAAAATGATGTTCTCCATTGAAAATGAGTGCTGGAGAGGATGTGGGGAAAAGGGTACTCTTGTACATTGCTGGTGGGACTGCAAACTGGTGTGGCCAATCTGGAAAGCAGTATGGAGATTCCTGGGAAAGCTGGGAATGGAACCACCATTTGACCCAGCTATTGCCCTTCTCGGACTATTCCCTGAAGACCTTAAAAGAGCGTACGTACTACAGGGATACTGCCACATCGATGTTCATAGCAGCACAATTCACAATTGCTAGACTGTGGAACCAACCCAGATGCCCTTCAATAGATGAATGGATAAAAAAATGTGGCATTTATACACCATGGAGTACTACGCAGCACTAAAAAATGACAAAATCATAGAATTTGCAGGGAAATGGATGGCACTAGAGCAGATCATGCTTAGTGAAGCTAGCCAATCCCTAAAAAACAAATACTAAATGTCTTCTTTGATATAATGAGAGCAACTAAGAACAGAGCTGGGAGGAAGAGCAGGAAGAAAAGATTAACATTAAACAGATACATGAGGTGGGATGGAAAGGGAGAGAAAGGGAAATTGCATGGTAATGGAGGGAGACCCTCATTGTTATACAAAATTACATATAAGAGGTTGTGAGGGGAATGGGAAAATAAACAAGGAGAGAAATGAATTACAGTGGATGGGGTAGTGAGAGAAGACGGGAGGGGAGAGAGGGGGGATAGTAGAGGATAGGAAAGGTAGCAGAATACAACAGTTACTAATAGGGCATTATGTAAAAATGTGGATGTGTAACCGATGTGATTCTGCAATCTGTATTTGGTGTAAAATTGGGAGTTCATAACCAACTTGAATCTATTGTATGAAATATGATATGTCAATAGCTTTATAATGTTTTGAACAACCAATAAAAAATAAATTAAAAAAAAAAGAAAATGATGTTGGCCTGGTGCTTAACATTGATAGCTTTTAAATGTTGAGATATGTTCCTGTTATCAGTAGTTTTACTAGTGTTTTAAACATGAAGAGGTGCTGCATTTTGTTGAATGCTTTCTCTGCATCTATTGAGATTATCATATGATTCTTATCTTTAAGTCTATTGATGTGCTGAATTACATTTTTTTGTTCTACATGTTGAGCCAAACTTGCATCCCTGGGATGAACCCCACTTGATCATGGTGCAATATTTTTTGGTATGTTTTTGTATTAGATTTGCCAGAAATTCTATTGAGAATTTTTGCAGCTGTTTTTATTATATATATTGGTCTGACATTTTCTTTCTTTAATGTGTCTTTGTCTGATTTGGGGATCAGGGTGCTATTGGCCTCATAGAATGAGTTTAGAAGTGTTCCCTCATTTTCTAAATCCTGGAATAATTTGAGGAATATTGGTATTAGTTCTTCTTTGAAAGTCTTGTAGGACTCAGCTGTGTATCCATCTGGTCCTGGACTTTTCTTGGTTGGTAGCTTCTGATGGCATCTTCTATTTCATTTCTTGAAATTGATCAGTTTAACTTGTGTATATCATCCTGATTCAGTTTGGGTAAAGTATATGACTCTAGAAATTTGTCTATGCCTTCAATATTTTTTATTTTATTGGAGTACAAATTTTCAATATAATTTCTAATTATATTCTGTATTTCTGTAGTGTCCATCATGATAGTTCCTTTTTTCAGCATGGATATTAGTAATTTGAGTTTTCTTTCTCCTTATTTTCATTATCATGGCTAAGGGCTTATCAATTTTATTCATTTATTCAAAGCACAAATCTTTTGTTTTGTCAGTTTTTTCAATTGTTTCTTTTATTTCAAATTCATTGGTTTCAGCTCTGATTTTAATTATTTCCTGTCTACTACTGCTTTGGGGGTTGATTTTTTTTTCTTCTTTTTCTAGGGCTTTGACTTGTAATGTTAGGTCATTTATTTATTGACTTTTTCATCTTTTAAAGAATAAACTCCTTGCAATGAAATTTTTCTCTTAGTTCTGCCTTCATAGAATCCCAGAGATTTGATATGTTGTATCTTTCTTGTTCTCATTTACCTCTAAGAATTTTTAATCTCTTCCTTAATGTCTTCTGTAATCCATTATTCTTTCAATAGCATATTATTTAGGTTACAAGTGATGGAGTAGCTTTTGTTTTTTATTTTATCATTGATTTATAATTTTATTTCATTATGATAAATAGAATGCAAAGTAGTATTGCTACTTTTTCATCTTTGCTAAGAGTTGCTTTGTGGCATAATATATGGTCTCTTTTAGAGAAGGATGCATGTGCTTCTGAGAATAAAGTGTATTAACTTGTTGATGGCTAAAATATTCTTTTTATGTCAGTTAAATCTAAATTATGGATTGTATTATTGAGTTCTATAGTTTCTTGGTTTAGCATTTGTTTGGAAGATCTATCCAGTGGGGAAAGAGGTGTATTAAAGTCACCTAAAATTATGGTGTTGTGGTCTATTTGACTCTTGAAATTGAGAAGAGTCTGTTTGCTGAACTTAGATCCTCCAATATTTTGGGCATATAAGCTAATAATTATTAAGTCTTATCAATATATGATTCCCTTATATCTTTCTTTATCCCTTTTGATTAACTTTCACTTGAAGTCTACTTTATTTGATATGAGGATGGAAGCCCCTGCTTGTTTCTGAAATCCATGTGAGTGGTATGTTTTTTTCCTAACTATTTACCTTCAGTCTATAGGTGTCTTTTTTTGTGTGAAATGGGTCTCTTGAAGGCAGCATGTTGTTGGGTCTTTTTTTTTTTTTTTAATTCAATCTGCCAGTCTATGTCTTTGGTTGGTGAGTTTAAACCATTGACATTCAGAGCTATTATTGAGACATAATTTGTATTTCTGATAATTTTTATTTATTTTTGTCAGTTTAACTTGTCTTGGCTTCTCCTTTGATCTGCCTTTCCTTAGTGTAATATGTCCTTTTGCTGATTTTCATTTTTTTTTCTTTTCCTCCTCATGGAATATTTTGTCGAGGATGTTCTGTATTGCAGGCTTTCTAGTTGTAAATTCTTTTAACTTTTGTTTATCATGAATTTCTTTTTATTTCATCATCAAATCTAAAGCTTAATTTTGCAGAATGTAAGATTCTTGGCTGGCATCCATTTTCTTTTAGAGCTTGGTCTATGTTGTTCCAGGATCTTCTAGCTTTGAGGGTTTAGGTTAAAAAATCTGCAGAAATTCTAATTTATTTCCCCATATATATAATCTTATTTCTTTCTCTTTTGGCTTTTAAAATTATCTTCTTATACTGTATGCTAGGCATTTTTACCATAATGTGCCTTGGTGTAGATCTGTTGTGATTTTGTATATTTGGTATCATGCAAGCCTCTTGTATTTGATTTTCCAATTCATTCTTCATGTTTGGGAAAAAATTTCTGATATTATTTCATTAAATAGATTGTTCATTCCTTTAGTTTGTAACTCTATGCCTTCCTATATCTTAATAGTTTTAAATTTTAGTCTTTTTATGTTTTCTTATAATTCTTGAATTTTCTGCTGATGGCTTCTTACCATCTGTACCGTGTGGTCAACTTTATTTTCAAGATTATATATTTTGTCTTCATTGTCTGAGGTTCTGTATTCCAAGTGATCTAATCTATGAGTGATGCTTTCTATTGAGATTTTAATTTGGTTTATTGTTTCTTTCATTTCAAGGATTTCTGATTGTTTTGTTTTTTTTCAGAACCTCTTATCTCCTTATTAAAATAATCTTTTGCTTATATAGCTCTTCATCAAAATGAACTTTGGCTGCCTGTATTTCCTCTCTTTTATCATCTTTTAATTCACAGAACATTTTAATTATGCACATCCTGAACTTCTTCTCTGTAATTTCTTGTCATGGATTCTAATAACTTCGTATCGTGGTTTGTTTGGGGCACTTTCCTCCCTTGTTTTTTCATGTAGTTTGTGTGTCTTTTCTTTATGCACTCAGAATCCAAGGTGTTACAGTTTTTACCCTATCAGCTTATAGTGTCCATGTAGGGTTCCAATCTCTCTCCTTTAAGGGGTAACAGATCCCAATACAAACAATATATACCTTAAATCAAATACCTGCTATTAAGAAGTTTACACTTTTGTCACAATACACAGATATGTTGAGTCCAACTATTATCTAAAATATAAACAGTAGGTTTGCAAGAAGGTCTACACTTTCTGATGGTGAACAAAGACAGAACTAGGGGTGGGGTATAAGATGAGATGTTAAGGAGTTAGGAGATGAGGATATAGAGTTATTAGATCTTACAAAGCTTGAAAGAAGAATCTAAACAAATTGCTTGCAGCAAGAGAAAAGAAAGAAAGCGATTTGGGGGAGATAAGTAAGTGAGAAGAGAGTACAAAAACCAGACAAACATAAAAATTAAATATATATATATATATATATATATATATATATATATATATATATATATATATATATATATAATTAGGAGATAAAGGAATATACAACACAACTGTAATATACTATTCAGACATCCCAGTCCTCACTAGCCTAATTAATGAATAGTACCTGGATTCATAAATGTTGAGAATATGAAGACAGTTGAAGAGAGAGAGAAGACAGAGAGAGAGAGAGAGAGAGAGAGAGAGAGAGAGAGAGAGAGATCTCCAAGGAAGATACAAGGATTGTTTTTGTTGGAGATCAGTATCTTTCCCGCTTCCCTTCTCATCCAACAGGTGGGGTTGTCTGTTGTTTGCTGTATCTCCACCCTCAAGATGGTGAAGGTTATTAGGGTGGGTGAGTTGGTCTTGGAGGCAGAGATCCTGGAAGTGGGGTACAGCACTTGCCATCCTGATGTGAGACTGCACAACACGGCTCTCCTTTGGGGCCTGCTCATGTGATGTGGGTGCCAGGTCTTATCTCATTTTATCACCTATAGACCTCACAATTCCTGGTCTCTAATTTAGTCTCTAAGCTGTATCTCACTCACCCCCTCCCTTTCTACTTCCCAGTCAGGAACCTCTTTCTGGAGGTCTTGTGGGTTGCACTCTGCAGTCTGCACACCTATGCAGAGAGCTGTTTTGTATTGGGCAGTTCAGGGCCAGGCTTTGCAAGCTAGGAAGTGGCCATGTAGCCACAAGCACTGTACTAGGTTAGCAGCTGCCTGGTAGAGGGAGGAATTGGGAACTATAGGTACCTTGATATTGCTTCTAAGCCGGAGCTGCTATCCCAAGGTTGGAGTTGCCCCAAGTAAAGATGGTGACAAAGGTGTCCCAAGATGGAGGCGACTGCTTTCATAGATGGGGTGTCCAGTCAGATGGGACCGAGTGCAGCTCTGTGGCATGCAGTGTTGTGGCTGGCAACTGTCTCCAGATGCTGTCTTATGTCCCCAGATGCAGGCTACTGCCTATAGGGGACTGTGTCAGTGGTTGCAGTCTGTCAAGATGGAGGCCACCAGGGGAGCCCCACGTTGGTAGATGGGGGTTCACATGGTAGTGGTGGCTGGAGGTCCTCCATGTGGGCAGTGGCCTGGTATTTTGTGCTGGTGGGTGGCTAGGGGTCCCATGTGCTTGTTAGTGCCGGTGGTCCTGCTCAGGCACGGCACCTGGTGGTCCTGCATGGGTGAGCCCAAAGCAGCTTTTAAATAGGAAAAGATGCCTCAATTTTAGGGGAAAAATGATTTCTGGTGTCTATCTTGGGGGCAGATTAGTGTTTCACTTAAAACTAGACACCTTCTCACTTCTCATGGTGCAAAATGCTATATAATAAATAATACAGAATTGCAAAACTAAGATACGCAATGACACATTTGTGGGGTAGGAGTTAATGTGAGACTGGCACATGAACAGGTTTGAGTAAAACAGCCATCTGCACATTATGAAACTTTGAGATTTAGAATGGAATTTTCTGCTCTGGCAGCCTCTTTGAAAGGTGGCTTATGTGTCCTCATGCTAAGGTCTTTGCGTGGTGATATTTTAATTATGAACATGTCAACACATTCCAAGCAGCAATTGCACGTCTATAAAAGTGGTAGGAAAAGGGCTCTTTACTCTAAAAATATTTTGGAATTTTTCACTAAAATTGAATTCTTTTGCCCTCTAAACACCCATTTGAGTAATTCCTGAGAAATTTCCATATAAATCCATAAAGCATCATATACAAAGATATTTAGCATTGTCCATTTTAAAATTATCCATTTAAAAAAGTCCCAAAATCTCAACATTAATGAGAGCCTCAGGGATATGCAGACAGCCTAGATTTTTCTGATGTAGAGAATATATGGATAAAGTACAGTGGATGCACAATAAACAGTGATTTTTTTTGACATTAATCACAATGCAATTGCCTCTGTTATATATAACAGTCTATTTGTGCATAATTTTGAAACTGTAGTGCCCATATGCATAAAAGCACATAAATATCTCATTTGCTTGAGTGAAAATGTGCACCAGGTCAGCCTCTGGTTGCTCTCCCTCCTCCAGTGAGAGTAAAAGTCTAACTGCATGCAGATTTTCAAAGAATGATTACCAACTTATGATGTCCCAAAGCACCCATAGGGTTAGAGAATCAAAAAGGATTCTAGGTCACTGGTAGCAGAAACAGGTAAGAACAATAAGCCATGACTCCAACTGTGGAGGCCCCTAAGAATTCCCACTGTGGAGGAGCAGAGTCCATGATGCAAAATACATGTTCTTTGGTGATTCCATAGTGGAGACCTTAAAGAAAGTGGGGAAAATAAATGGAACCTCCTTCTGATCCCAGGGCCAAAGAGTTAAATTAACAATTGAAGCATTCTATACATGTCTCATTCTAAATTGCTCAATTAGGATTACAACAACATGGTGCTGAGGTTGTGGCTCAGTGATAGAACACTTGCCTAGCACACATGAGTCATTGGGTTCCATCCTCAGCACTACATAAAAAAATGAAATAAAGATATTGTGTCCATCTACAACTAAAAATTAAATATTAAAAAAGATTACAAGAACATAACGAAGCCTTAGTAGAGTTGTCTATAAAATATTATATAAATAGTGTTATTGGTGGTTATTTGTTTTTGTTAGCTGTTTTTAATAACAGTAGCATTAATAAGATCATTGTATTGTATAACAGGTTTATAGTTTGATAAGAGTATTGTATTTGTATAATGGTTTTTAGACATTGACGCAACTATTTCCATTTCATTATGAGAATGTCATAGCAAATATTTTTATTATCAGGATTAAGAGATCAGAAAAATATAAGAAAAAAGAGTTCTTACATTTCTTTTTTTCCAAGGAGAACCAATTCTGCATCTGAATAAAAATACAGTGTGTCACATTTTGAAAAGCATACATTGGATTTAAATAGAATATGTGTGGCACATTCTTTCTTATTACAATCTCTTTACCTCTTTATTTGTGTCTGATATGTCGAATTATCAAGGAACTCTTCAGACAAAGAATAAGACATATGAATTAGACAAGTGCTTATAAGCTTTTGTCTTTTGTAAATTTTCATAAAGCATGAAGATAAGATCAAGAAAGACTTATATTTGAAAGTTTCTGCTTATAGAATGACTTTTCTGATCTTGCCATTGTCCCTCTAGATAACAACTCTTTAAATTTTGGCAGTCACATGATATTCCATAAGGCAGTCTTTGGGACAGAAATTAAATAATTAAATTAATTAAAACTTTTCTGGTTTTACCTGCAGATAGTTGAAATTTAGGAAGTTATTTTTAGAAGTATAAGATGAAACCAGGTACCTTGGTGCATGTCTGCATTGCCAGCAACTCAGGAGACTGAGGTAGGAAGATCTTAAGTTCTAGACCAGCCTGAGCAACTAACCAAGATGCTGTCTAAAAAAAAGAAAAAAAGAAAGAAAGATAAATACAATAAGAATAAGACAAGGTAACATTGGGGGTGTGTGGGTCACAATTAAGCTACATAATTTTACCAAATTAAAATCTTTTGAGAGGATGATTATGGATAAGGATTAAAATCTAGCAATCTAGTAACTAAATGGATGTGTTGACATAAACGAAAGAAAAATATTTCAAAAATTTCATAATCATTCAAAAAACTGTATATTTTTATATTTCTTTCTAAATAATAGTTTAAAATCTTTCCTTCAACAGAAATTATCTTGAAGTTATACCCCAAAGAAATAGTAGTATAAAGATAATTTAAACTAAAGAAAGATGAATAATAACTGAAGGTCAATAACCATTACACTGGTATAAAATTTCATTACAAATAATAAATAAAGGTTGTGTAGCTCTGGATATATCTTAACAACATATCTGGGAAAAAGCAAGACTGTATATATTATGATTTAATGAAAATCAAAAATTTGAGTTGAAGATGTTTTAACTTCTTAAAAAAATATATAGACTATAAGCACAAAAGAATTCCCCTTTTTATATACAGATAACATAATTGTCCATTTTTAAAAGTCCCCAAAGAACAAATTTAAGAAATACTAAATGGAATAAGTATAGCAAGCTTCCACTTCAATGATAAATATACAAAATTAAATTCGTTCTCTATGTCCCAGAAATTAATTATCTGATTTTGAAATTAAGAAAAAAAAAAAACACTCTCCAAAATGAAATGCCTAGTTATACATCTCACAGATACGTAAAGTATTTATACATGGGAAACAAACAAATGTGATGAGAGAAATAAAATATGTGAATAAATGGAGTACTGTTTAGCTTTCTTGGGTCATAATAGTGACGTGATGAAATTGCTCACAACTGGATCTGTGTCCAGCACAATCACAGTGAAACACTTAGGAGACTAATTTGTAGATGATAGGAAATGATTCTGCAGTGCGAATGTGTGATGGTTAATCATGATTGTCAACTTCCCTGGATTAAGAGATGCCTGGAAACTTACAAAGCACACTCCTGGTGTGTCTTTGAGGGCATTTCTAGATGATGGCCTGTAGTTCAGTGAGCTGAGAGAAGTTCCACAATAATCCTGGACAGTACCAACCCATAGGCGGGGTTCCTGGATAGAACAAAACAGCAGGAAAAAAAAAGAGGAGGGTGGTGATACACAAGCATGAAAGCTCCACTCCTCCTTAGCAGGTGTTTCTTTTACTGCCACCATTACTCATGGGCATCAGACTCCAGGACAAACACCAGGGTCTCTCCAAGGAGCTTCCAGGCTTTCAGCAGGTGCATGATTGATTCTTCTAATTCTGAGGATTCCAGTTTCCATGACTCATAACCATTGGTTTCCCTGACTCTCCATCCTGCAGACAGCCAGCGTGGGACTCTCCAACCTGTAATCATGTAGGGCACTCTAATAGCTCTCATGGCTTTGTACACCTTGAGAATCCTGACTAACACAATGTGGAAAGGCAAAGGCCAAAAAAAAGCCAAAACAGTACTGAAGAAAAACAGAAAGTGAAAGGACTCCCACTACCCAATTTTAAGTTTATAAATTGCAGTAATCAAAAGAGGGTTACGCTAGGGAAATGAGACACAGAGATCAATGCCAGAAAATATGCAGTCCAGAAGTAGACTTGCACCATCAATGGATCTTTGAAAAATTATCAAAGGGAATTAATAAAAGAAATGATAGTCTTTAAAACAACTTGAAAATCTTGATATCCACATACAGAAAGTCAACCTGGTCAGAGAATTTACATCTTTCACTGTGAGGCAGGGATCTTAAAAGGATTGTAGACCTAAAAGTAAAATGCAAAGCTATGCAACTTCTAGAAGGGAATGTGGAGAAAATCGGTGTGCCCTTGGGTTAATGATGAGATTTTCGAATCAATACCAAATCATTAGTGCATGAAAGGAAAGACATTGTAAGTTGAATTTAATTAAAGTTAAAAGCTTCTTTTCTAAGAAAGACAGGAGAATGATGAAAAACAATTTAGAAAGCATTTACAAAACAAAAATCTGGTATAGAAATTGTTTGCAAAATATGAAAAGAACTCTTTAAACTTAGTAAGAAAACAAACAATCCAATTTAAAAATGAGCAAATGATCTAAACAAAAGACTTCACCAAGGATGTTAAAGAGACAGCAGCAAGCATATGGGAGGATGTTTAAGTTAGTGTGAGGAAATACCTCTGGTACCTCCTAGGATAGTTAACATTGCAAAACTGAAATTACAGCTGTTCACAGAGCAACTATAGCTTTCACTCACTGCTGGTGGGAATGCACAACCCCTCCCAAGACAGTTCAGCAGTAGTCCTTTGTTGTTTGTTTTCGGGGAGTGGTCTTTTTGCAAATCTAAGCATTGTTTTATCATAACATCCAGAAATCTTGTGCCTACACATTTACCTATATAATTAAAAATTTGTGGCCCCACCAAGTGTTCATGAAAGTATTTATAAAACCTTTATTCATAATTGTCCCAAACTGGAAGCAATAGATATGGAAGAAAGTATAATCCAAATATACATCCAACAATGTTGCACTCAACAGAAAAAAGAAAAAAAAATACGAAGCCACAAAACCACGTGGATGAAGTTTAAATACATGGTTCCAAGTTGAAAACAAACAGACAGACAAACAAAAAAAAAAACAGTCTGGACATGCTAAAAACTATATAATTGACATTATTTAGCATCTGAGAAAAGGCAAATGTTTAGAAACAATTAAATATCAGTAGAGTCCTTCTGAAGAAGCGGAGATTGAAAGTGAGCCACAGGACATTTTTTAGAGTAGAAAATATTCTTTATGTTGCTATAATTTTGTATACATAACACTATTCATTTGTCAAAATCCATAGAACTCTATAAGTCAAAATCTTGAGTGCAAATTTTCCAAAAAATATTATCTAGGAGGTCAGGGAATTCCCCGGATGGAATGAGTAATGTGACGAATCTGTCAAACTGTGTTAGAAACATATGAATCCATTTCATTGAAGTAGGTTGGGGAAAATGTGCTGAATCTGAGTAAGTTTGGGAGTAACCATAGTATTCTATAGAACTATAGGTCAAAGAAACTGATGTCAATCCAGTGATTATTGTCTGCCATGAGGGTATGAATGAACTATTCTCATGATAGCTTATGCAAGGTGGAACCAAACAACTAATTAAAAGAATGTAGGTGATGGAAGCCAGAACCCTCGCTCCTGAAATAAGAGATGACAGACAAGCCATGGAAAGAAGGCAGCGTGATCCATGTAGGGATGGATTAGAGTCAGAGTTAGCATGAACTGATGTTACCATAATACAGATACTGATGGATGCATATAGACATGTTTTCAATAGAGTATAGCTTAGTATACTTACATATTTCCTTGCTCTAACAACTGAGGGCCCCTGAAGACAACAGAGAGTTTTTCTTATGGTCAAAGATCGAATATTTGAGCAACCAAATCACTAAAGCAATAATAAATACAAAAACCATGATTCCACTCTGATATGAATAAAATACTAAATAAATAATAAAACCAGACAGCTGTCTCATGCAAAAGAATTCCAGATACTATATGTACTTGCTTCATTCTCAAGAAGGGTGGACCATAAGCTTCCAAAGTTAAACCTGTGAGTTGTGAATATTGACTTCCTTCCAAAGAATACAGTGTGAAAAGGAAGAAAAAGCCTAAGAACACAATATAGAAATCTGAGAAGTGCCAGCTCAGCCAAGTGGTCAATAAATTAAAATTCTAACCCCAAGTTGATGGTACTAGGAAGGGGTTTCAGGGAGGTAATGAGGTCATGAAGGTAGAGCTCTCCTGAATGGATTTAGTATCTTTATAAAAGGAATATCAGAGGTCCATCTTACCTCCTGCCACCAGGTGAGGACACTATGGGAGGTTGAGAGTTTGAAACCTAAAGAGGGTCCTAATTAAAAAAGAAAAGAAAAGAAAAAGAAAACAGTAATTCTGTGGGGCACCTCAGTTTGGACTTCTAGAATCCCCTAATCATAGGAAATAAATTCCTGTTATTCATAATCCATTCAGTGTATGACATTTTGTTACTGACTTAACACTTGTTTTAGCCAGTGCTTTCACCACTGTGACCAAAAGACCTGACACAAACAATTTTAGAGAAGGAAAAGTTTATTTGGAGCCCAAGGTTTCAGAGGTCTCAGTCCATAGATTGCCAGCTCCATCGCTCTGGGTCAGAGGCGAGGAAAAACATCATGGCAGAGAGCATGGCAGAGGAAGCAGCTCAGAACAGGAAGCAGAGAGAGTTCTGCTCAACAAGGACAAAATATAACCCTAGAGGCACACCTGCTCCAATGACCCACCTCCTTCAGTACACACTACAGCTACCACCCAGTTAATTGGTACCAGTGGATTAATACACAGATTAAGTTAAGACTATCATAGAGCAATCATTTCACCTCTGAATTCTCCTGCATTGTCTCACATATGAGCTTTTGCTGAACATCTAAAATCTAAACCATAACAACCTTGTTTTTCCACATAAATCAAAAACTGTGTAAAATAAAAGTGTTCTTTAAAAATTATGATGGACTTTTCCATATTCAGGAACAGTGATTATAGCCTATCCATCCATTCCACTGAGCATAACTTGAAAAACACCAAAATCTATAAAGTGGTGTTCAAACCTTAACAGAAGAATGAAGAATTACTGACCAGGAACTGGAAAATAATATGCAGTGAGTTTATGGTTCCTGTCCTGCTGAGGTTTTCTCCATCTTGACCAAAATACCTGGCAAGAACAACTTAGAAGAGCAAACTTTTATTTTGAACTTTTGGTTTCACAGGTCTCAGTCCACAGTTGGCCAACTTCATTGCTCAGAGTATCATGATAAATGTGTATGGTGGATGAAAAATGCTCACTTCATTGGTAGCCAGGGAGTAGAGAGACAGCAGGAGACACAAATATATATAATCCCCAGGCATGTCACCAGTGATCTACTTCCTCCAGCCACGTACCACCCTGCCTATGTTTACCACGTAGTACAATAGTCCTCTCAATTATTAATCCATCAAATAGATGAATCCACTCATCAGGTTATAGCTCTCATATTTTAATCACTTTACCTCTGAACATTCCTGCATTATCTCACACATGTGCTTTCTGGGGACTGCAAGTATCCAAACCACAACAACACTTTTTTCCCCACAGCTAGTTGCTGATGTCACAGCCATTCCTGAGAAGTTAACAGGCTAAAGTTTCAATAACTTTCTCAAAGGGTTGGGGAACTAAAGCTGGAGCTTGATATACAGCGAGGGGCAGTGCCTTGCTTTTGGTGGTGATTCAGAAGACTGCACCCTTTAAAGAGTGTTCTGAAACTGCACCACTCTTCTCTTACCAAACCTCCCCAACCACCCCATCACAGTACATTGCTACCCCAGAGAGTGTGTGCTCTGTTTTCTCCCAGCAATAAATGTAACTCCTTTTAATAGGAACAAAGTATCTTTTGCACTGTAGCATTATTTTAACAAGAAATTTTGTAAAAGAAATATTCAGTCAGTAGTCACATAATCAAAGCTAAGCAAATATATGCACACAAAAGATAACACACACACACAAAAAAAAGGTTTATAGGTTCACAGGAACCCTAAAAACCTGTGTGTGGGGGGGGTAGATTTAATTTAGGATTTATTTTAAGAAAGTTTGCCTGACTATGGAGGCCAAGAATCTCATGGTATGAGCTCAGCAAGCTATAAAACCAGGAGAGCCAGTAATACATTCAGTCTGAGTCTGAAAAGCTGAGAACCAAGGTCCCTGGGGAAGGTAATGATGGAGGTTTCAGCTCCAGAAGAGAAAGCAAGTTCTCGTTTTCTCCATGTTTTTGTTCCATTCAGGCCTTCACAAATTGGATGATGCCCACTCACATTGGGCAGTGTAGATCCAAACTTTACTCAGGAAATGACTCAATTGCTAATCGCTTCCAAAAACATCCTCACAGATTCACCCAGAAATATTTTATCAGACATGGTCATCCCTCGGACCAGTCAAATTGACACCAAAAATAAACCAACACAGTGTATCCCAGATTTAAACTTCTCATACAGATGCAAAGCTATTTTAGTTGATTATTAATAAAAATGTGACACAGTAATGCATATGAGGACAGATAAACTTGTGCTTAATAAGATATGTAAATTTAGCTGCTTTTAGGAGGAAGGAGGCATGTGATCAATGACTGAAGATAAACCCACAGGATTAGAAGTGGAATAGTAAATGATACACAGATATAAAGGAGCAAATAATAAATGCAAACATATTAATGAAATAATGGACTTAATATCGACAAAGGCAAAGTTGTGATGCTAAAGAATAAGAATCTGCTCAATCCCTGGTGATATTAATCAGGAAAAAATAAAAGATAATGGACAAATTAACAATAGACATGTGGAAGAATCCTACATATTATTCAGGCAACAAAAAAGGACCACAAAATGATTTAATGAATAATTTTGTGCCCGTAAGAAAACCAAAGGGAGAAACAAGGGAAATTCTTAGTGTTAACCTAGTCCTTTGTTTACTGAAATCATTGATTCTGTGATACCCAGACCCATCTCACAATGAAAGAAACAGTGCAACCTGGCTATTCAGGAGAAAAAAGAAGCCAACTGCCTCACCCAAATTATGATTATTTCTATTGAAAAATAAAGGTCCTTTTATCATATGTTTTCTTCTCATATGTCTGGACTTTGTTCATGGAAAAAAAAATCTTTCTTTCCCACATTTGGTTCTAATAAATTGTTAACTTGGTAAGAAGAGATGCCAAACTACATCTTAGCCAGGGGAATGGTGCGAGGGGATGGCTAAGAAGTTGGTCACAGGCAGAATGTTCCAGACTATGGATAACTGGGATGGATATTTCACATGGTAGAGTAGGGCATTTTGGTTGCTCTCAACAGCAAAGAAATGATAAGTGTTTAAGATGTTAGATTTGCCAATTACCATGCTTGTTTATTTCCCAATGTATATATGTATCAAAACAACCCATTTTACTCCATAAATATGTATGATCCTTACATGTCAGTAAAAATGATAAATAAATGTAAAGTTGTAAAATGATCATTCTCACTAAGAATGAGTAATAATTGTAACTTTTCTGAAATACTTTTTTTTTCTGGTACCAGGAATGGAATCCTGGACCATATACTTGCTAGACAATCACTCTACTGAGATACATCCCCAGTTCTTCTATTTTCTTTTCTTTTGAAACAGGGTCTTCCTAATTTAGCCAGAAACTTGCTTTCCTTCTGCCTCAGGCTGCTGAGTATCTGGGATCATAGATGTGTGCTACTGCTCTTTGATTTAAGCTACTTTCTTTGGTCAACTCTCTAGGAAGAAAGAGATAGAGATTCTTGTTCAAATAATTGAGGGGGTTTTCTTAGCAGGGACAGAGTAAGCTCAGATAGGGAAGAAAAAATCACCCAAGCCGAAGTCAGCCAGATCACAGAAAAAGCTCAGAGATGAACTGGGCCACACAGCAGGACAGGACTTGCCAGAGTCTAAGACCTGTGCTTGTCACCAGTGTGTCTTCTGGGGAGGTCTGTGAAGGACAGAGGGTCAGAGTTACACTCTGTATATCATTCCACATGAGGGCAGCAGATTTTGTTTTGCCAGAGCACTTCTGCAAGAAAACAGGACTCAGGCTGATAAAGGGCATCCAGAAGAGCAATACCAAAACATCACCCTAGAGAATCCCCAGAACCATCAGAACTTTTTCCTTCTTTCCTTTCCCATAATGTCTAGGACATCTGGAGAACTGCTGAGACAGCATTTCATGGAATTTTGTCATGATTCATCTTCCAAGCGTAGTAATGATTCTCTTAATCTATAGACAAGTTACACTCCCAACATAACTTGAGTATGTGCTTCTCTTTGTGACTCACAAAATCTGTGGGACTGTATGAGTAAAGGGTAGTCCAGTGTCCACAAGTCAGGGACTCTTCATTTGCAAACACAAACCTCCCCAACGCGTAGACACACAGCCGTTGACACAGTTCATCACAAGTTTGGCCAGGTAAAGGTTTCCCAAATATTCCTATATTTCCACAGTTGCTTTCCTGATTAAAAACAGGTTGTGTCAAGACATTCCCTCACTGACTTCTTTATCCAATTTTTAAAGCAGTAGTTAAAACTTCTAATGCACACAGGATTCTGCCAAACAAAATATTCTGTCATCTCTTACTTATTTCCTTCTCCAATACCTGGCATTGACTTCTTTTCTGAAGCCCTCTCTTTTTCTCTGATATTTCTTTAGGTGTAGAGTTCTACAAAAGCGAGCCACACAATGCCATTGGAACAGGTTGTCATATCACTTCAGAGACTGCTGTTTGGGGAATAAAAAGCATGAAAACATGTCAGAAATCTATTTCCTTGTCAGCCTTTTCCCTTTCTAAAGAAAATAAATCCCCAGAAGACTGAAGTGTGCCCATCAATACCAAGCAGGAGGCTTTTTAAGGCCTTAACTCAACATTTTGGTTAAATAGGATTACTCTTTTACATTTAGAGTTTAACTAATAAAATTGATGCATTACTATATAAAAGGAAAAAGCTTTTGCCAAAATTCCTCCTTTCTTAGTGTTTTGAAGTGGAAAACATTTTAAGACAGCTGAAGCCTTCAAAGAGGACCTGGAGAGTTTTCAAGAGCTAACTCCTCCAGCCAGTGCCTTGGGCTCTAGAATCATTGTTATAAGAATGTTTCAATAGCATCTTACTCCACAGCCCTTGTAAGAGGTCAGTTTACTCCGAAAGCACAGGTTGGTATCATCCATATAGCTCTTTTTCCTGGGTACTTCAAACAGTGATGATAACACTGCCATGACAGAAATAATAACACAAACTTCAGTGACACTGGATTTGATTCACTTTTTCTGAACACTTATTCCTATAAACTATAAAACTCACAATTTTTGGAGACATGAAAACAGGCACAGAGAATATTAGCAGGCTTCCCAAGCCCACCGTGTTACTAGTGCTATTGTTAGGATCTTGGAGTATTCCTCAAAGACCCACATGTAGAAGACTCGATTCCTGTCCATGGTGCTGCTGGAAGGTGGTGGCCAGTTTGCTCCTGCCAGCACAGGTCCAAAGCAACAGGGACCTGGATCTATGCAAAGAAAGCTCTGAAACTGTGAGTGGAAATACAATTTTCCTCTGTACAAGTTGTTTATCTCAGGTATTTTTGTCACCAGATGCCAAACGAAGCAATAGAAAGGAATAGAAACTGAGATTCAAACATAACGGTATTGTTCAGTAAATAAAGTTTTGTTCAGGGTGATCAGGAAAGCATCCCCCTCCACAAGATACACCTCAAAAAACTCTGAATGTGGTCAAGGGAATTAATAGAGAAGCCAAACATACGGTATGGGCAGGAGGAACAGGCAGGAAAGGATGGACAGTATTGGAAGTTGTAAGGTGTGCTGCTCATAAGGTAGAGAGTTCAAAGTTCAACTTACAGCTTTTTTTTATCAACAACAGCAAGTACTTAACAGTAGTGAAAAATGACCATCAATGCAGAATTCCATGCATGACCAAATTTCTACATAGGAGGAGTTAAGGGGAAATAATATCTTTGACAAACAACTTGAAATCAAGCCAGGCTCATGAATTCAGCTGCAATTAGTCATGGCTTGGTCCTTTTTCCTGGTGGATGATCTTTGTGACTTTTGACTCTGCCCTGTGTCATCTTTACTATTCTGCACAAAAGTAATTCATGCCTTCCAAATGAAGAACCCAGATCTTTCTGAGGTCTTGATGTGTGGTTCTGCATCACATTCTTTATATTTACTACATTTTTCTGATAGCATGCTGAATTACATCTTTATTTTGGAAGTCTTTATTTGAGAGTTGCCAGTCACCTGGAGAGTGTAGAGATGAGAAAGAACTTTATTTTTCAATTCAGCAAGCCCTAGCTCATTTATCTTTAGATCACCTCTTTCTGTTTCATTCCTGCACATCAGAAAATAGTCAGTGCTGCATGAGAATCTCCTTAGTAAATTGTCAAGTTTATCAGGCACATATCTTATTTTCCATCAAATGCAGGCTACCAACTATTATCACAAGATAACAAGGGTCCTCTCTTCTCCACTTTCCAATTCATTCTTTTTACATTCATTTAACCCTGAATGGGATCTTACCCAGGTTTTGAGCATGTTGTAACCCTCTGGTTCCCTTGAAGACTTCATCAGCACTTCAAGGTTTTTTTCAAAGTTGTCTATGCTACTATTTGACATCCAGTCCAAAGCGCAATGCCACATATAACTAAAAGTTGGCAAAATCCCTCATTTTTCTATAAATAGATAATTGTCATTCCTTACTTCATGCCATGTCATCTATGGGTTTTGTCATTCTGGCCCTTCACAGGCAACTTCCACTGTGCATTTTGTTATATTACTATAGCACAGGTGTAAGTCTAAGAGCTATAATAAAAAAAAGAACCACATTTCAGTGTTTACAGTAACAAAATGCATGGCTGAAGCATCTCTTCCAGAACCTCATGGTGCATTCCATTCACTCAGTATCCCTAGGGAGTGGGTTGAGGACCTCAGGTGTCTTGACTGGTTTATATTCCATTTCAATATTATTGGCTTTACTTTTCTTTCTTTTTTTTACTGTAACCTATATATCTTGATTTATAAATTTATAACCAACTTCTAAGAACTGAGGGATAATTAGTATCCCAATTTAATTTTATCCTAGGCTTTATCATCAGTTCCTTTGTTTATTTTCCATTTGTATCAATTTTTTATTTATTTGTGCCACCTCTACATTATGGAACTTTGTAAACTAGTTCAAGTGAGTTTTCAAGTGGTTTTAGTAATGAAGTTGACTCTACACAGGGGGTTCATATGGCATAAAATATTAGAAAAATTTAATGCACCTTTTCTCCCTTTGACATCATGAGACAGATTTGCCCTATTATCCCAGTCATTCTGTTTGGTCATTTATTATAGAAAACATTATCAGTATTCATATAAATTTGCTACTCTGCTCTACCCAAACACCAGTGAGCCTCACTTATGACTGACTTCCTGCCAGAGAGCAAACATAATCAGATCTCTCAAGATGCAGTGGTTTTAATGCTATTGAATTATGTGTCTATCAGTGTTTGATAAGGTTGATTTCTGCACACTGCCTTTATTTGGTTGATTCCAATCAATTGTTGAAGCCACTATCCAAAACCAAAGTGCTCTTGTCATTTTCTAGACTTGGAAAGATTTGAATCCAGGAAAGATGATAGACGTATGGCATGCCTGAGTGGCAATCCCAACAATGCATTCTCTGTTGACACTTATCTCTACAAGGTGATTGTGTGTATTTATGTCTGCCTTAGGAATAAGGCACTACATTTAAAATAGCATATAACCTGCAGCATAGAAAGGAGAGGGGTAAGAAAATTCCTCTTATTAACAATATCTAGGCATAAACATGCATTGGTCATTTACATGGGAACTCAACAATTTCATGTCATGAATAAGGCATGAAGGAAGAGCATTTCCAACTGTATTTTTTAAGTTAAGTTATAGCTGCTTTATGGTTGTCATTTATAAATGTGTTAAGCCATGTAAAATATGGTAAAATATTAAGATGATATGTGTATTCAGAAATTCCACTTTAGGGGGAAAACAAATATTTTAAAAAATCAACTTAAAGTTTGACTTGAAGAACTGAGATTTTTTTTAAAAAGGGGGGGGCTTAGTTTAAGTATGTTGAGTGAGAAGCATTGTATCAGCCTGTGATAGTGTACATTGAAAATTAAAATGACAGAATTCACTTATTTTTAGCAGACACCGGATTTTCTGAGTAGTTAAATAGAACTCCCTGAATTACAATAGGATTATAGAGCAAAAAATAAATCCCTGAATATTTGCTTAGGTCTGATTCATTCTATTTGTGAACACATCCTCCAATCCATACATGTTGACTGTATACCTACCAACTGCCAGTAAGCATGCTCTATGCTGGGGACACTTCCGGTTATTTCCTTTATTCGAGAAGATCATGACAAAGCAGAGGTATTCCTGATGACAGAATGTTATTTCCCATGCTGTGATGAACAGATAGCAAAGAAGAAACAATGAGGACAAACTATTTGCCACCAATGGAATTTGCTAATCTATTTACCAAATTTTTATCATGATCATACTATGTGTTAACCACTGGGGATGAACTGGTGGATAGAATATTTTAAATGACTGCTGAAATAAAAGTATACCAGGAAAGAGAATTCAAAACTAACAACAGGAGATGAACATTGTCTGTAAAGTAGAATAGACTATGTAGATAAGCATAGGTTTTGAAGTACCACTCAGTTGCCTCTGGTTCTTCCCTGTGCTACTTATGAAAAATATTCAATCATTCTTCACAACGGAGAGTCTCATCTGTATCCAATATTGTGAGGATATTTACCATTTATTTTTTGCAGCCTCCAAAGATTTATTAAACCCTGTTATTTAGAATACTTTCTGATATAGCATCACACATATAGCACATATGTAGAAGTTATGCTGCACATAAGATCAAATCTAGTGTAATACTTAGAGATATGAAATTTATGAGGCTCCAAGATTGAGGAAGATTGATCATAATTGATAACATTTCACAAGGAATCCATAAAACCTAATGAAATGAATACTTGTTATCATAAAGCTTACATTAGGAGATGGAGTCTAAATAAATGCATATGAGGTGAACAATTGTAATAAAAATTATTGTGGTAAAGAGCTCAATAGAATATGGGGCTTACAGGGTCATATAACAAAGGGAACTAAGTTTAGCTCTCAAAGAAAAACTTAATTGAGAAAATTGTTTTCCTTCATTCTCTAGCATCTCACTGCAATATTGATGTATGTGAGAAAAATAGAATTTAATGAGAAAATAGAGATGAAAAATACAAAACTCTTTCACATTTTGCAACTAGAATTATGCCCACAATCTCTTAATCTTTTCTAGTGCATTTAATAATTAAAATTACTCTTAATCCCCAAATGCTGGAAATTCTTGTCCCCATAGTTGTGTCCATATTTACACATCACAAACCATGCATTTAGGAAGTGCTTATGTGTGTTGAAATTATACATCTGAACACTAGTCCCACTATATTATGAATCTTTCATATTTTAACACGGTATCTGAAAAATAAAAGGCAATTCATAAATTTTTTGTCTACATTTTACAATTAATTCTTCAAATTGATACATACTGCATAACATACTTATAATAACACAGAGGACAAAAATATAAACCATAAACCTTTATCATAAATAATAATGAAATACAAAAAAAATAGAGGAATCTTAATGTACTTGTCTTTAAAACTTGGTGACTACTTTTCATTCACTGATTAATTTTCACTAGTGAAGTCTCCACGGAATCACTCATCATTTTGATGAGGTGCTGAGTGGAATAGTTACTTACCACACTTGTGCAGTCAATCAGCCATGCTCATTTCTTACCCAAGTCATAACCAGACATTTCCATTTCTACAGCAAATATTAATCAACAGATATTCTGCCATGATTTCTGAATATCAGGAGCTAAATTGTGCTGAATTATGATGCACATTAATAAAGTAGAATTCAGCAGAGACCGCTGATATATGGCAGTTGTAATTCCATTTTTAGTCATCATCCATTAAATTGTGTTAAGGTGAGAAACACCCCTTAAGTAAATACGTGAAACCTTACTCTGCCTGAATAATTTCAGTTTAGAAATTAATGTGTTGACATGGCCTGTCTGTCACGGTCTGTCTTCTTCACATCAACCACTGTGGAGGCAGAATATGCTTCCTTTATATTCTACTGCCCTCTGGCAGATAAAAAATGCCTCCAAGAGTAAGAGATTCATTAACATTCAACATATGTTAATTAATGTTCTTTATTAAAATGTGTTATTGTTTCCTTTTATTCATTCTTAATACTTAATTCCTTGCTGTAGGGGATATAATAAAACCATTAGGGCTTTCCAAACAGTCATTAAACCTCACACAGCTGAATTAGATTTTAAAAAGTAGGATTCCTCCATTCATTTGCTGCTGCTTATAATAATAATCTTTTCACAACGTGTGGCAAACCATAATTTAAAATTTTATTACATCAATGAAATAAGGAAAATACATTATCCCAGGTAATTCAATTGAATATGTGTGAAATATCCTGTTAAGAAGAGGCTAAATCTTATAAATTCACAATGATTGGCAAAGCCACTTAAGTTAGTGATATATACTCTTAGACATACAGTAGAACTCTCTTATTCAAGGTGGTTTATTCCTACTACAAAATAGGCTGGCTAACATCCAGAGTAGGTGGGAAAGTTTCTATTAATGGAGGAAGTTTATTCCCACCAAGTGAATCTGATGGTCTTCAGGAGTCAATTATGCCAGCTCCCAACCCCTTTATATTAGGCAGGGAATGCCATGCTGTGGACACCAAAGGTGCCCCAAGGGAGCCCCATCTCAGTGGCTTGCCACAACAAGAGTTTTTTTTTTTTTTTTCTTAGCTGTGTAGTCTGCTGCACACTGGCCAGGTCAACTCTCCTTTAAAAATATCCAGACTCTTTATATGGCACATTTGTGATCCATTCATCTACTGGAGGGCATCTAGGTTGGCTCCACAGTTTGGCTATTGTGAATTGTGTTGCTATGAACATTGATGTGGCTGTGTCCCTGTAGTATGATATTTTTATGTCCTTTGGGTATAGTCTGAGGAGAGGGATAGCTGGGTCAAATGGTGGTTCCATTCCAAGTTTTCCAAGGAATCTCCATAGTGCTTTTCATAATGACTGCACCAATTTGCAGTCCAACCAGCAATGTTTGAGTGTGCCTTTTTCTCCACATCCTTACCAACACTTGTTATCTTCATGATAGCTGTCATTCTGACTGGAGTGAGATGATATCCTGGAGTAGTTTTGATTTGTGTTTCTCTAATTGCTAAAGATGATGAGCATTTTTTTATACATTTGTTGATCGATTTTATATTCTCTTCTGAGAATTGTCTGTTCATGTCCTTGGCCCATTTGTTGATTGGATTATTTGGTTTTTTTTGATGCTTAGCCTTTTGAGATCTTTATATACCCTAGAGATTAGTGCTCTATCTGATGTGTGAGGGGTAAAAATTTTCTCCTAAATTGTAAGCTCTCTATTTACCTCACAGATTGTTTCTTTTGCTGAGAAGAAACTTTTTAGTTTGAGTCCATCCCATTTATTTATTCTTGGTTTTAATTCTTACACTATAGGAATCTTATTAAGGAAATTGGGGCCTAATCCCACATGTTGAAAATTAGGGTCTACTTGTTCTTCTAATCGATGCAGAGTCTCTGGTTTAATTCCTATGTTCTTGATTCACTTGAGTTGAGTTTTGTGCATGGTGAGACATAGGGGTTTAATTTATTTGTTGCATATAGATTTCCAGTTTTTCCAGCACCATTTGTTGAAGAGGCTATCTTTTCTCCAATGCATATTTTTGTCACTTTTGTCTAATATAAGATAATTGTAATTTTGTGGGTTAGTCTCTGTGTCCTGTATTCTGTAAATGTGGTATATGTACACAATGGAATATTACTCAGCAATAAAAGAGAATAAAATCATGGCATTTGCAGATAAATGGATGGAGCTGGAGAAGATAATGCTAAGTGAAGTTAGCCAATCCTAAAAAAAACACATGCCAAATGTTTTCTCTGATATAAGGAGACTGACTCATATTAAAGTAGGGAAAGGGAGCATGGGAGGAATAGACAAACTCTAGATAGAGCAGGGGGTGGGAGGGGAAGGGAGGGGGCAGGAGGTTAGCAGTGAAGGTGGAATGTGATGGACATCAATATCCAAAGTACATGTATGAAGACAAAAATTGATATGAACATACTTTATATACAATCAGAGATATGAAAAATTGTGCTCTATATGTGTAATAAGAATTACAATGCATTCCGCTGTCATATATTTTAAAAAATAAAATCAATTAAAAAATGTTGCCATCATTCCTTTTGTAGGGTGGTAACCTGTGCCTCCAAGGTTTCTGGGGAGTGGGAAGAGGGCCCCCCATGCCTCCTCTGGGCTCCAAGCACTTTATGCTGCAACTCCTGTACCAGAGTTCCTCCCTCCAGAACCTGGCTCCCAAGGCACGGAGAGCCAGGAAGTTCAGTGAGCACAGAACACATTTCCTGTATTATTGTTGTGTAATTTAACCAAATTTAAACTAATGTGCTAAATCGGAATTTTAAAAAATCAAGATATAGTTATCTAAAGAGACACTTTTTTGATCCATTCATCTGTTGAAGGACATGTAGGGTGGGTACATAGTTTAGTTATTGTAAATTGAGCTGCTATAAACATTGATACTACTGAATCACTGTTATATGTCCTTTGGGGATAAACCAAGGAGTGGGATAACTGGGTAAAATGGTGGTTCCATTCCAAGTTCTTTAAAGAATCTCCATACTGTTTTCACCCTTTTCCCCACATCCTCATCAACATTTATTGTTAGTTGTATTTTTGATAATTGCCTTTCTGACTGTGGTAAGATGGAATATCAGTGTAGTTTTGACTTGCATTTCTCCAATTTCTAACGATTTTGAACATTTTTTCCTATACTTTTTGACCATTTTTGTTTCTTCTCTGAAGTATCTGTTCTGTTCCTTAGCCCATTTATTGACTGAATTATTTGTTTGTTTTGTTTGTTTGTTCTTTGGTGTTAAGGTTTTTGCGTCATTTTGTATATCCTAGAGATTAATGTTCTATTTGAGGTGCAGGTGGTAAAGATTTTCTCCCATTCTGTAGGCTCTCTGTTCACGTTCTGATTGTTTCCTTTGCTGAGAAGGAGCTTTTTAGTTTGATACCATCCGTTTATGGATTCTTCATTTTACCACTTGCGCTTTAGGCATCTTATTGAGGAAGTCAATTCCTAAGAGGACATATTGAACATTTGGCCCTACTTTTTCTTCGAATAGGTGCAGAGACTGGTCTAATTCCCAGGTCCTTGATCCACCTTTGAGTTGAAATTCGTGCAGGGTGAGCGATAGTAATTCAGTTTCATTTTATTTCAAATCTAAAACCTTGTTAACTTTCATAAGGATATATAATCTGGATTAGTCTGCCAGATCTTGTATAATAAAACAACACACTGTGTGTCTTAAACTTCAGAAATATACTTCATAGTTCTGGGGTATAGAAAATCTAAAATCAGAGTGCTGTCCAATTAGGGCACTCTCTGTGTCTCTCAAGGACACTATCCCACCACTAGTATCCCACCCTATAAATTCATCTAACTCCAATTATCTCTCAGGAGTCTCATTTCCAAATACCATCACTTTGGGGATCAGGACTTCAACATATGTGTTAGAAGGTGAACATAAACATTCAGTTCATAACATAAGCCAATACTATTTTCTACCAATAGAGTAGCATTTAAAATAATATTTTACTATCAGTAATTGTCTTTGCAGGCTCAGGCTGCCATACAAAAATGCCATTCGTCTAGCTGGTTTAAATAATGGAAAGATTTTTTTTTTCAGTGTTCTGATAGCTGAAAGTTTAAAATCATGTGTCAGCATAGTTAGGTTCCTGGCTTGCAGATGGCCATCTTCTCATTGTGTCCTCACACACAAGAAAGAGAAGAAATTGCTCACTCTTTTTCTCTTCTTACAGACCAGAGTTCTATTGGATTGAGGCACCTCATTTAACATCATCTGAAGACCCAGTTTCCAGGTGCAGCCCAGTTGGGGGACAGGGAGAGAAAACACATGTGGATATTGGGGAGACGCAAATCAGTCAATAGTATTAGTTGGTAAAGCAGAAGGGAAACAAACAGGATTTTAGAAATAACAATTTGGTGTCTATTATCATAAAAGAAAAAAAAAACATTGACGGGTGCAGTGGCACATGCCTTTAATCTTAATGTCTTGGGAGGCTGAGGCAGGAGGACTGCGAGTTCAAAGCCAGCCTTAGCAAAAACAAGGCACTGAGCAACTCAGTGAGACCCTGTCTCTAAATAAAATGAAAAATAGGGTTGGGGATGTGGTTCAGTGGTCAAGTGCCCCTGAGTTCAATTTTCAGTACACCCCCTCCCCCAAAAATAAATAAAATAACAAATTATGGTAAAGATGCAGGCAAAGGAAAATCTTGTTCACTGTTGGTAAGAATGAATATAAGTATAGCCATCATGGAGATCACAAAAAAAAAAAGAAGAAGAAAGATAAGAAGTACACTATTTTTCAGCAATCTCACCTTTTAGAAAACAAAATTAGAATTTTGAAGTTATCTGCATCTTCATGTTTCACGTAGCATTATTCCCAATAAACAAGATGTGAGATTAAGCTACATGTCCTTATTTTTCTTATATAATGGTATGTTATTCAGCCTGAAAACAAAGGCTGTCTTTGCAACAACTAAAAAGGAAAACAATTTTTGAAACCACTTTCTTGAACCTGGAGGACACTTTGTCAAGTTAAATAAGCTATGAGTATATAAAGTTGAACACATAAAAGCTGAGTATAGAGTGACGTTTACCAGAGGCTGAGGACAGGGGTCTATGGAATGATTTTTATCAAAAGCAAAAAAAGTTTCATTTACTGTAAGTTCTGGAGATTCATAATATAACATAATGACTAAACCTAATAATAATGCATTGTATATAGAAAATGGCTAAGGTAGTAGATCCTGAATAGTCTCCCAGCACAGGCACACACACAATTGTTAAGTGGTGAGGTGATAGTTCTGTGGATCAGCTAGATTAAATAATTTTAAAATGTGTAGATATATCAAAATCATGTTATACTCGTGAATATCTGAGATTTTAATTTGTCAATTATACCTTAAGTGGAGGAAAAATAAAAAAAAAATAATTTGGAACTCAGTACAAATTCTTCCAGCATCTGAGAAGCAAGAGGGAGATGTCAGAATTGGTAATGAACATTAGGTAACACTCAAGACTGTTGGAATCAGGAATCTGACATGAATTAAAAATGCAGGTTCTTGGGGCTGGGGTTATGGCTGGTAGAGCACTTGCCTAGCACATGTAAGGCACTGGGTTCAATATTCAGCACCACATAAATAAATAAATAAATAAGTGTATTTTTAAAAATGCAGGTTCTTTCATGTGGTGGAACATGGATCCATTTGAGAAGCAGCTCTGAAAAGCCATTTTTCAAAATGGAGCCATTCTTGCCACACCCCATTAAAATGAAAAAAGAAAGCAAAACACTTGAGGATCCTTGCCCCAGGAACTATGTCACCAATGAGCACATCTAACAAAGCAAGCTGACTTATCCTTAAAAGTACTTTTACATAGATACTGGCCCTAGAGCAGCCAGCTACGACCTTACTAACTAACATTGCATAGTAATTTGCCAGTCAGAGCTTGTGTGCTCTAGCAAATTCTGAATATGCCAATGAGCTTTCATTCAAAATAACTTACTTAGAAACAGTAGAAGGAATTGGTTATAACTTTCCTATGATCTTACAATAATACATGAACAGTGAAACTCCACATCATGTACAACCACAAGAATGGGAAGTTGTATTCGATGTATGTATCATATATCAAAATACACTATGCTGTCATGTATATCTAAAAAGAACAAATTTTAAAAAAAGTTCACGCATCTCAGGAATACAAAGAAAAAAACTTACCTAGAGTTCCCTATTCTAAGAAAACCCCCATTTCTTCCTTTGTTCTCCAGACACTAGTGGACACCTCAGCCCGTGCATGTGTGTCCCATATTACAGTCCTTTTCTTTAATGCCAAATGAAAGTTCTTTTACTGAATATTCATCTCTATATTTTTTATTTTGACATAGCAATATTTGGACATAAAGAAGAGTACGCAATAGGAAGGCAGTTGGAAGTATTTATTAAATAGCAAAGCAATATCAAAGATTGATTCCACTTTACTCAATCTAATAGAATTTTAACATTCCTAAAAACAAACCTCAGTACTAGGTGCCATGTATATAAAAAATGCACTTCATGCCCTCTAACAGGCCACAGCTCACCATGGAACACATATTGTAAAATACAGAACCATGTTGTAAATGAAAAGGTAAAATTTTATTCTTGTGGATATGAGGACAGAGAAACGGGATACACTTTTTAGCTGGGGAAAGTCATAGATGGATAAATTCTCAGGGGGGATTCTGGAGCTGAGAAGTGGAATTAGAATTGGTTATTGAGGTCATGGTAGAAGGGTCAATAGAGCATTCCTTTCAGAGGAAACATGGAAAATAAAGTGAAGGAAGAAATAACCCAGCTTGGCTCATTCATCAGTTTCCAGGCAGGGAGTTCAGAAATGAGAAGGAGACAAGAACCAGTTCAGTGAAGGCCATCATTGTCCCCCCTGGGCTTTTGACATTGTCAAGTTAGCTGTGTCACTGAGGGCTTGCAGAAACCTCCAACCCATCCATATGCAGGCTGTAGAAACATCACTCTGGAGTAAACAAGGAGATGGATTTAAAGGCAAAATAGAAGATGCAGAACTTCTTAAAAAAATGATTTGGATATTTACAACAAAAACATGTGAAGTTGCACAGAAGAATAGATGTCCACAGAAGAGCAAATGAATTAATTATCAGAAAATTGGGATGAGTAAAACCAAAAGAGAATGATGACTTAGAAACCAGAATAAACCAGGACACCCCTGTCATTAGAAACATCGGTGTTTATCCCAAGGTGCCAGTATTTTCTCAGCCTCGCTTGCATCATTTCACCAGAACCATAGCAAAGTAACGCTTTCTGCTGTCCCCATGTATTTTCTTGTAACATTTGCTCTTATCCCAGGTAACACATTGCATGAATTCCCTCAGGACTTACTGGGAAAAACAATGTAACAAACATTGAACCCCTAAGTTTTTGGAAATCAGTAACTTAGGTCGTGTAAGGAGTCCCAATGGAGTCCCAATTCTGGGGAAGGCTCCAATGAATCTTAAGAAAACTGTCTGTTCTTAGAACTATAGAACCACTGCTGGCAGTGAAGGGAGGTTCAGAAAACAAGTTAAGGAAAGAAACAAACAGGAGTCTATTCCTGAGAAACAGATCTTGTACACTTCCATATTAAATTGCTTGGTGACCACCATTTGTAGACTGAATTTACTCTTAGAAATCCAATTGTGGTCAATTCATCTTCTAAAACTTGCATTATAAAACTCTGTTTCTTTGGTTAATCAGAATCTTAACATGTCCTTCCATGCTGTCCTAATGTTACATTGGTGTCCCTCCCCTGCTAAACTCCCTCAGTCTCTGTGGTCCAGGCTACAAACTGAGAGAACTTTCCTTGGTTGATCCTGTTTAAATAGTCTTCCTTTATGTGTTTTATACACGTATCCAACCAATGTATACTATGAAGCAAGGGAACCTCATGAAAAGGTCAAAATTCAATAACCATGAGGTAATTAGAGTCCTTTCCTTCCAGGGGAATTGGTTTTGTCAAAGAATGTTTTCCCCAAATTAGTCCTCCACCGATAATTTATGAAATCATGATATACTTCATAGTTTCTTTTCATTAGGTGCCAAATTAATTACTTCAGCTAGTATATTTTTTTTAAAAACTGAAACAAGAGAATGTCAAAATCATTAATTACACATTCTTAAACAGTACCACATTTTTAATTGTTCATTTTTGAGTAATTTCTATCTTAACACTGCAATTTAAAGTGTTAAATGAAATATCATGAGATGCTTTCTTACAGATTTATAAAGTGAATTTATACTTTAACAAGTAATAATTAATATATTACTAAGAAAAATTATATAAACAGGCCTATGTAATATATTTTACAAAAGAATGCTCTATATACAAAATTCTCTGGTCAATTCTCAATCGGATGTCAATTCTAAATAAAAAACAAAAGTATTGGATTGAATGACTTCTTTGCCATATCATTTGCAGGAAGAGACAGCATATTTACACAATGGAGTATTATTTACAAAGAGAATAAACCAACAATACCAATAAAAGTAAAATAAAATACAAAAGTAATTTCAACTTAGCCTTCAATACTTTTTATTATTTTCTGGGACTGTGTGGGAAAAAAAAAAGGCAAAACACAATCCTATAACGAGTTAGAATAAAAATGAAAATACATAAAAGAGCAATCATTTTTGAATTCATTTTCTCTCCTTTGGAGTCAAATACAAGGAATGATAATTATAAATGTGATAAGCCAGCAACCTTCCAGGGTCTTCAAATAAGGCCCATTTTAAGGGATAGCAATCTACCAATTTTTCTGTTTCTCCACTTTCTATTCAAATAGTAACATTACTCAATCATGTCAATTTGAACATACTCAAATTCTACCTAGAATGAAGACCATTTGAATTTCAAATGATATTTGCAATACACAGACAAAAACTGTATTTGTTTTGATCTTTTGAAACTTGGGTCAGGATCAAACTTTCTACCTGGAAGAAACAGGACCTTTGGTTTCATATATTTACTGAAAGTCTTTGGTCTTAATATAAGGGAAAAAATTTCATTTTAGAATGAGATTAAAATACACAGACAGGAACCCAGTCTCTCTTGATGCTTAGTTTATGAATACAAATTTATAGCGTCTATAAATATGATGGTAAATACTGAATTGGAAATGTTGCCATGTGTTATTATATCTAACAAAAGAAACTTCTTTGAAAATGAATGATGTAAGCACAGCATTAAGAGAAGCTCGTTGGGGTTTGCTTGTTGTGCCAAATAGATTTAACCAGAGCAGCTGGTCTCTGGGAAGGATTCCCTATGGTCCTGAGGATAGATCTGTTCCCAGCGCTTAAGAAAGTATTCCCTTATTGTTTCTGACAAGCATAGCAGTTTGTTCACAGGTGTGGAAGGCAGCATAAAAGAAATGGAAAAAAAAAATATCCAGATTCTGGCTGCCATTTTGATTGTGATTTCACAGAGAAAGAAAAGTAAAAGTTAC
Organism: Marmota flaviventris; assembly: GCF_047511675.1. NCBI lineage: Eukaryota > Metazoa > Chordata > Mammalia > Rodentia > Sciuridae > Marmota > Marmota flaviventris. The sequence goes on along the minus strand of NC_092514.1, from coordinate 10,805,453 downwards.
AATTTTTTAAAAATGTGACATTTGAAAGCATGTTGCATATTATAGTCAATAGGAAATCTGCTTTTAAAACATACATGTATTTTCTCTCTTTAAATTGTGCCCTACATGACATATCACCATATGCAAAGAGATTAATAATGTAACTTCTTTAATTGGCTTATTTATCCATTCAGTTTACATCCAACACATGACTCAATCTAGAGTAGGCTCAAAATTGGCACCAAATTATACAAGGCATTATTAAACTGCATGTGATGTTAATTCAGTGGCTTAAAGAATCCTATACATTGCTTTAAGCTGTTTTCAGAATGTAGTTAGAATTTCAGGAGATGGGCCAACTGAAGCATTTCCATCATTCAATGGAATGTTCCAGTTACATAAATGATTTATGTCTTGCCACAACTGGCCTCCTTTGCAGTTCTCATAGAATCCCATGTTTCTCTTCCTATGACCTTTCATTTCAGATTATTTAGTATCCAGATCTAATTTTCATTTTTGTCTGTTTCACTGGATTATTCTATTCAGTTCCAATCATCTTTCTTCGTATTCAAATCCTCTTGCTATCTCAAGCTCCTTACAAATTTGTAAATCTTCTCAATTTTGCAAATGTTTGTGCATCAAAACCATTTGTTCATCCTCTTCTAATGTTTAATTCAGATTTTTCAAGAATACTTTAGAGTTCTCACAATGTAGCCAATTTAAATATCCTAAGAAGAGATAAAACATTAAAAAAAGATTATATTGGCAACAAATAATTTTGCTACCCCTTGAAAAGTAATTGTCACATGCTGGTTTACATAGTATAGAGATTGTATATATGATATATATGTGTGTGTATAGATATATAATTATGGATGAAATTTATATCAAAAATTATATAATAAATACATTCTATTTTATATAAATCTTATAAAATATAGTACATGTACATCAAGAACACAAATTTCCAGACATGCATGGAACATTTTTAGCCATTGCTCACAGTCTGCCCCACAGTAGAAACATAGCTGCATTAGATACACACATATCCTCTACTGTCTCACCCAGCTGTGAGACTTTCTAGAACCTTACAAGTGGGCACTCCAGAGGAGTCAGATTTTCTCTCAAATAACCAAATCTATCTGCATATTTTTCTTCCTCCTGCTGAGAAGGGATTTAACCTGAGGCTTCTCAGGGACCCCAGGATATCTGAATTTGCTTCTCTTTGAACCTCTCCTCACTTGCACATCAGGAAATCTCTACCTATTGTGGTGGATAGGACAACCTGACTCTTTATAAATTCTTCCAAATCCATGTCTTTCGCACTAATTCTTTAAGAACTGAACATCAAACATAGGCTATTTTTTTCCTCTGTTCTGTTGTATGACTCTTCTCCTGAAACAATGGAGACAAGGATTCTAGCCGTTGGCTCTGGAGAAGTAAATAACAAGGGGAGAAGGAAAATATGGTCTTTAGACCCCAAAGGCAAGGAGCATGATGTCCAAGCAAAAAGGAGCAACTTGAAGAGCCAGGAGCTGGCCTCCCACCCCAGGCAGCCTCGGTGCTCTGTAGGATGTAACGTTGAAGAACATCAACCATAGACAGGACCATTTAGGGACCATATGTGTCGAAGACAAGAGCATTTCCACTTTGCAATCACTCCTGAACAAACAAAGCATGACCAGTATCCATATCCTGACCCTGGCTGAGTGACCACTAGTGCTTTGTGAATTATAGCTTTTGATTCATCTCTAATCATCCCTTTAGAAATACAAAGTTATTCCTGACAGTAATTATCCATGATTCCTGACAGTAATGCAAAGCTAATCCTCACTTCCTCAAACCTTTCCAAAAACCAAACACAAGGCCACATCCAATAAAAAGCTTTTCCTAAGATCCCCTACTGACATCCAAGCTCTTCACTAAGAGGAGTGATAAACCCAATCTGTTTTAAACAAGTGTCTGCTGAGTGCACTAGCAAGGCAAAGACCAGACTCTCTTCATAATGGAAACAAGTTATTATATGACTTTTCCTATCTTTCTGAACTTGTACTAATTGTGCAAAATCAATAGTAGATAGAACTATTAAGATCCATGGTGTCAGTAGCTCACTTGACTGCCTTGTGACTATTACTTTACTACTATCTAGGTGAACAACCTCACTTAGAAGAAAAAGGAAAAATAACAAGCATGTCTTAAGAACGTACTTGTCAGAGTACATTTACCTTTCGACATTCAGTATGATAAAGTTCAAAGTGCACATATAGCATTCTGTTGCCCTCTCAAGTGCAATGGATCTTGGGGTAAACATCATAAATAAGTGTTTGAGTTGGAACTGAACAAGTCACATTTTCTAAGCAGTACCAGCTTTGCTGGAAATGAAGACTAACAGCTAATCTATGATAATTCAGCTTAGACTCTCAGAAGATATTTTAAAATAAAATGAACAAATTATGAAATTAAGGCATTTGCTGGTGAATGGATGGAGCTAGAGAATATTACGCTAAGTGAAATAGGCCAATCCCCCAATTCACAATTTGGGGGGGGGGCAGTGCTAGGGAAGAATAGAGTTATTTTGGATTAGTCAGAGGGGAATGACAGGAGGGGAAGGGTGTGGGGAGAGGAAATCAGACATTATTACCCTATGTACATATATAACTACATGACAAGTATGATTCTACATCATGTACAACCAGAAGAATGAGAAATTATACTCCATTTATGTATGCTGTCTCAAAGTGTATTCTACTATCATGTATAACTAATTAAAATATATATAAAAATGACTAATAAAGGGAATTCGTCTATCAAAAAAATTTTAAAAAGAAAATGGTCAAAGTGAGCTTAACACTAAAAAAATGATGATATTGCTTTTTAATGACAATGTTTCTACTTCCTAATGAAGATTAGAATTTTTGAAGATTTAAAACTGTCACCATGAGCTTGATGGCTATCAACATTTAAAGGCGATACATTAATATTCAGAAAATCTGCATCTTCATTGAACTGATTCTTTCTAAATGCCAAATGCATGATAATCATGCACAGGAGAAAGATTCATCCAGAGTTCAAGATAATCCAGTGAATCTTAAAACAGCAAAGTATGAGAAGCTAATTGATGCAGTTTCAGACAACTGCAAATGACCATTAAGTAACTGCAACACGTCAAATTTTGTTGTAGTATCAAAGACAAACGTTCATAATTACCTGTAAAGGCACTTCAAACATTCCTGCAAGTTCCAAATACATTATCTGTGTAAGGCTGAATTCCATGCATGCCCCCAAAAGTAAAAGTAGTAATAGACAATCAGTGCCAGATCAGCAACTCCAATTGCTCTATATTACTCCAGATATTAAAGACATTTGCAGCAGTATAATTCTGCCTTCCTTGTCACTGTTATTTTTTTGACAATATAGTTTATGTGAAAGATATGTTATTTATATTAACATGATATATGTTTTCTTGATATATAAAATAATAAGTAACATATAATAAAATCATAAAATACAAATAAATATTATTTAAAAATTTATTACGTCTAATTTTCAATAGCATAATGAGAGAGATATTTAAGCTATTTAAAAACCTCAATAATTATTTTATAGTGTACAGGCATCCTGAGATCAAAAAATTTAAGAGCATTGGAATTAATATATTAAATATATTTCTTATTACAATTTCCAGTAATTAATGCATAAATCTTTTTCTTCCCCTTTGTAAGCTTAGTATACTAAATGTAATACAGATAGCAAATTAGAAGTTCTATATTAGTTTCAAGGGAAGATCAGCATGTTAAGACTTACACAATTAAATGTAATATTATTTCTCTAATGGTATGGTTTCCAGGGTGATTCTACTTTAATAATAATTTGGCCAGATTTATTTTTAGAAAACCATTGTTTTCTGGCATATTACAAATTTAAGTTCTCAAATTTTAATATCTGCAAGACATAGGAGGCACTACACTAATAGTTAACATCAATACTATATTATATGTGTATATGAGTCAAGTATATAAGAAGCCACATACGGTTTTTGAAGATAAAGAAAAGAGCAGTGAATTGTAAAACCTTCATAATATAGCAAAGAAAATGTGGGGAAAAGACTGCTACTGATAAAGATTCCAATGATCCCTTCCAAAACATATAGTCCATGTTAACTTTTTGTGAATACAATTATAAGGTATGATTGAAGGACTGACATCTATTTATTATATACAAGATTAGATAACTTTTTTTTTCCATTTCATTTTTTGTCCATTTTTGTTTTAATTTTGTTTGTTGTTTGGGGGAGAAATGGTTAAAGGGACAGTATTATACCCCATATCATTGGATGAAGAAAAATGAGTATAGACAACTATGGACACTATATTTGGGAATAGGAAGAATATTGTCACTTAGAAGCTAAACACCTATTCTTATTTCTAGCAAAACTCATTTGAGAGATTCATTTATTAGATAAATTCTTTTATTAGTTTAAATTCATTAAGCATTTGATAAATTTCCTAGGAAAGTCTTTGAAAAGGATTTATCGACTGAAAAACAATATTAACAATCTATTCTTATGAATCTTTTAGGTGATTAGTAAATAATTCTGAAAATCTTGTCCTTGAACAAAAATCAAATTTTCTTTGAGTGCAAATTTGAGAGTTTATTTTTACTTTGACAATTTAATCCATCCCTTCACTCCTCCTTCATATATGCTAATTTGTATTGTCCTTCAAAGTTAAATATTATAATTACAAAGAAAGGCAAAGCAGGACATTTTAAAAATGTTGTTGCTATTACAGGTTGTAATTTTAAACAGAAAAAAAAAAGAAAATTACTAATTCTGCCAATTGACAAAAGAAATTATTTTCAACATCTCAGGAGGTTCAGAATTCCTGATTAATAAAGTAAGCAAGCGATAAAACATTATAGTTTCCTATTTTCTGTCTAAACAAAATTATTTTAAATAAAAACTATCATGGTGCTGCATACCTGTAATTCCAGCTACTTTGGAGGCTGAGGCAGCAAAATCACAAGTCCAAGACCAGTCTCTGGATCTTAGCAAGACCATGTGTCAAAACAGAATAATTGAGATGGGAGAAAATAGTTGGGGAAGTAGTCAGTAGGAGAGCACTTGTCATCGCTTGCCTAGCAAGTGCAAGGTGTCTGGTTCAATCCTTAGCACATCAAGAAGAGAGAGAGAGAGAGAGAGAGAGAGAGAGAGAGAGAGAGAGAGAGAGAGAGAGAAGTAGGAAGGGAGGAAGAAAAGAGGAAGGAAGGAAGGAAGGAAGGAAGGAAGGAAGGAAGGAAGGAAGGAAGGAAGGAAGGAAGGAAGGAAAAAAGGAATAGAAAGAGAAAGAGAAAAAAACCCTTTAAATATTAAAGACAATATTCAGGCTCATGTGTCACAAAATATCTTTGTTACATTTGGCTCACCTTATGTAAGATAAAACAAATTATGAATGCTATCAAATAACATGAACATGTGCAGGAGCCTCAGGCTGTTTTGATGGTGCATTATTCAGGAGAACAAGTTTTTTTCCTGTCACTAAAATCTGCCATGGTCCAAACCATCTGTCAGTGTTTACCTACTCATGTACTGTACTTAAAAAATTGCTGAAGTAATACCAATAAAATAAAGAAAACTGGTCAGCAATAGCAATTCTTTTGTTTTGACAATATGAGCCCAAGAACACTGGGTTGGATACTGTTTTACCTATAAAACGTTTACAATGTAATTTTTCCTTCTCAAATTTCAATATCAAGCATATTAACAGATTTTTTAAAACAATCTACAGCTTCTTTTTTCTCATTTTATTTAAAAGCAATAAGAACATGCATCAAGGGGACAGGATGACAATTGTGCTCACTGTCCCAACATGGAGGATCGGGGGCATTGCCTTCTACCTGCATGGTAAGGGCAGCGTATTTGTTTCAGTCAACTTTTTCACTGATGTGTCCAAAAGACCTGAGAAGAATGATGAGAGGAGGAAAAGTTTACTTTGCTAATGGTTTCAGAAGTCTCAGTCCAGACAGCAGACTCCATAGCCCTGGGCTCAAAATGAGGCAGGATATCATGGTGGAAGGGAATGGTGGAGGAAAGCAGTTGAGCTCATGGCCCCAGGAAGCAGAGAGAAAGCACTCTGCTCACCAGAGACAAAATATAAACCCACAGGTACACCTAAAATGACCTACTTCTTCCAACTACACACTACCTGCCTACAACTCCTGCCCAGTTAACCCATATCAGAGCAGTAATACACTAATTAGGTTAAGGCTCTCATAACCTAATCATTTCACCTCTGAACATTCTTGAATTGTCTCACAAAAAATTTTGGAAGGGGCACCCCATATCTAAATATAACATTATCTCAATTTATAATCATCCATATTCATCTTATTTGGGTAATTTCAAATTATGATTTTTAACTCCAGCTTTGATTTCCTTGATTGAGTGAGATCCTACAGGGAGTTTGACTTCTGCTTACATTCATGACTGGGCTTAGTAAAGGATAAATTAACATTCAGCATAAAAGAGATCACAGTAAATTGCCCCCTGGATAATGTTTGAAGACTTAAGAGATATTAGTCAGAGGTGTTGGAAACCTCTTATGAAGAGACAAAATTGTCAAATTGAGCGATTTCACAGATAAATTCTCAGTAAGCAATAGAAGGGGGTGGATTTAAGCCACTTAAAGTATGAAAATTTTCACTTTGACCATTTCAGCTGGACACTGCCATATCACCTGGAGTGTTCATTGGCTTCAGGCAAATGTAATGTTTGTCAATACACAGGCTTTGGAGAGCGGGCACCGTGTTACTGGAAGCATTGTTGCCACATAAATATTTCAAAGGACTTGGGAGAGAAAATGAGGTTTATGACACCCTAAAAGGAAATTCTATTAAAAACTTAAATGTTCAATGAGAGCTACATGCAGAGTGTGCCTGCTTAGAAACCTACCCTTGAAGATATATGTGGCCTACAGTCTGTGCTTTTCCATCTTCTCTTCCCTCTCTGTGTTACTTCAGGACCACTAGCTCCAAGCTCCCCAGACTTACAGCCTGGCACCCTTCCCACACTCTTCATCTGAACTTTCCCCTGGAACCTGACACTCTTGATGCAAACTGTAAGTGAATTTTCGTGGAGCACCCCCCCCCCCAGGCAGCAGTTTCTCAGTCTCCTCTGTGAACACACTCATCTTCTTCCATTCATCCTTGAAGTGAATGAAAAATTTCTGTTGCATCTAATTTCTCCATCAAACCATCATTATGCCTGGGAAGGTAACTTCAAGAGTTATATAAATCTAAACATATTCCATAAATCCATATGCAAAATAATTTTTCCACTGTGAGTGCTATGTCTTACATAAGACAGAGTGTATTCCCCAATTTTGGTGAAAACAATTATATATCTTTACAGTATTATCTATGTTAAACTGTATTTTACCAATCATTTTTTCACTGCATTTTCATTACTAGTATTAGACATTAAAGTGGCTATTTATATTTTCTGACAAGTTTGGCAAGTATAAAAATGACTCTCAGACAAGCTAAGTTAATAATGCAAGTTTGGGTATCTAACATTACAATGAGCTAAGAATAAAAATGTCTTCTCTTGCTGATAGCAGGCCCGCCCTGGCCCCTGGGGACTCAACCCCCAGTTCTTTGTTATGCATGTCAATGTGGCCAGCTCACAGGCCATGACGCGGGCTTGCGGTTCCCTGTTTATCTGCCTCGCACATATGTGTCTCTCGGGCTGTTCTAGCCTCCTGATAGGGGACGGTGACTTGACGGTAACCCAAGGACGCAGTTATTACTCTTCCCTCCTCACTTTTGAGTAATTTCCCGCAGTTGTTAAAAAGATATATAAGGAGAACAAATCTGGCAATAAAGCGTGCACACGCTCCCTCCTGGATGAAGAACCTTGGTGTCCTGTGTATTTTTAACCCCGCCGTCCCTCGCCGGACTGGGCTCCGTTAGCCGGACGCAGCATTCTCTCCTTTCACAATAATAGTGTTTAAAAATTATAAACACAAAACTGGAAGATGACATTGCATGCTTATCATCACATAGAGACTTTAAATTTAAAGAAAGGCAATTTGAATCCTAAAGTGGTAATTGCATATGAATAAAAACAGCATTTAGCTTATTACTCATAAGTATCATGGAATGTCAGTGAAAATATAATTAAGTAAATATGCTAGAAAATACATTTCATTGATTGCCTTTGTGATACAGTGTATTGTGGTGTCACATTTATGATGCAATGAAAATGGTCCCTCATCACTATGGTCTTCCTTCCAAGAACATAAAACACAAGTCAATTCATGAGAAAAAAATATCTGAATTATGATATTTAAGGGTCAGACTATGTAATACCTGTCCATTACTGCTCAAAACCACCAAATCGTAACAGTGAGAAAAGTGGGAGAAACCTCATAGCTAGGAGGAGCTTGGGATGCCTCCTGTGCTATGTGGAAGGAGGCAGCCTGAATGAGATGCTGTAACAGGAGAACACAGTAAGGACAAATGTCCTGTGTCTCTTGCCAGTTAGAAAAAAAACAGCTCAAAATGGATTGAAGAGTTCAGTGTAAGACCTGAAGCTATATAAACATCTCAGGACATTGGAATGGATAAAGATGTTTTGACAAGATCCAAAAAGTACAGGAAACAAACAGATAAACAAACAAATGGGATTACTACATTAAATTGGTAAGATTCTCTTCCACAAAGGACACAATCAAGAGAATGAATAAACAACCTACAGAATGGGGAAAATATTTGCAAACTGTACATCTGACAAGGAAATAATGTCCAAGATACAAAAGCAATACATTTAAATTATGTATTTCTTAAAAGAAGACACATAAATGACATAGAGTTACAGGAAAAAATTCTGAGCACTGGGGCTGGGGATATAGCTCAGTTAGCAAAGTGCATGCACAAGGCCCTGGTTTCAATCCCTAGCATCACAAACAAAAGCAACAACAAAAAAATTCTGAGCACCACTAATCATTAGGGCAATGCAAATAAAAACTGTGCTGAGCTATCCTCTCCTCTCACCCAACTAAGAATGACTATTATCAAAACAACTAAAGATAACAGGTGCTGTCGAGGTTAGGGAGAAAAAGGGGACTCTTGCACACTATAGAACAAAAGCGATATGGAGTTTCTCTAAAGAATTAAAAAAAAAAAAAACTACTGTTGTGATCGGGCAATTCACTACTGGGAATGTATCCAAAGAAAATGAAATCAGTATGTCAGAGAGACACATACCCTGCCATGTTCATTGGAATACTAGTCAAAATAATCAAGAAATGGAAACAACCTAAGTGTCCATCAGAGTCTAAAGTCTAAACTGTGGTACATGTACCCAGTGGAATTTTGTTCATCCACAGAAATGAAACTGTGTCATTTTTGCCAGAGTGGCTAGAACTGGAGATAATTATGTTGAATGAAGCCAGATAGGCACAGAAAGACAAGCACATCACATAATCTCACTCATGGAGAATCTAAAATTATGATCTCATGGAGACAGTGGAGCAATGATTCTCAGGGGCTGGGGAGAATGGGAGGAAGGCCAGATGGGGAGAGGTTGACCAATGGCTATTAACTTAGAGTTTAAAAGAAATAAAATGTTCTGACAATCTATTGCACAGCAGGCTGATTGTATATAATGAAAATATGCTTCAAAAAACTAGAAAAAAGGTTTTGAATATTTTCATCATAAAGAAATGGAAAATGTTGAAATATACAGAAATGTTTAATCATAAATATTATATAATATATACATTATCAAAACATCATGTAAATGTATACGATTTTTATTCAAGTACCACATACGTGTGTATATTTTTTGTACTTTTTATTGATCTCTTAAAAAGAAAAGTATTAGAAATGAGTCATGTATAACTAATTAAAACAAATATTAAAAAGGAATGAAGAAATCTCAATAAAATATGTGATTTAGTTAAAAATATGATATGAATATTGATACATTAATTGTGCAAATGTATAATACTAAATTAAGATGCTAATAATATGGGAAACAGGTTCAAGTATATGGGAAATCTCTGTAACTATTTTCAATTTTTCTATTAATCTAAAACTGCTTCAAAATAAAACTGCATTTAAAAAAATTTAAGTAAACACTCACCATTTCCCAAGTAGAATTAATTCTGTTAACACAAATGCTGATATGAGAATAGTAATTGATAAGAATAGTGTTTTATAGTAGCTTTATTTGTCATTGCCACAAACACAAGGGATGACTGTTATATGAACTAGAAAATTTATCAACTGTGGTTAATTTGTCGAATAAAATAACATTTGACAGTCATAAGAAATGAGCTTCTGACAAACACACAATGATAAAACACAAATGCATTGCATTTAGCAACAAAGTCAAATTTGAAAGCTAGCTGGTGTACTTAAATTTATTTGAATTCTCAGACAAACTCATTCAGACACAAAACAAGTCAGATGTTACCAGAGAAATTTTTACAAATAGAACTAGAGCACTATTTAGATAATGTGTTATTGTTCAATATTTTGACTGTGGTAGTGATTGTATAACTTGTATACACATATTTTAAATCACAGAATAATATACTAGAAAAGGGTGAATTTTGATGCAGATATGCTAGCCCTTATTATAGAAAAAGATCATATCTATTGCAACAACATAAAGGGTCACCCTAAAAAATATATGGCACAAAATAACCTCTTGCATGTTAATCAAAAATGCTAATTTACTCCTGGTCAAATCTTGGAGAGTTTTACTAGCAGCCAGGACAATGTGGGCTAATTTATACACTGGACAAATTGTGAGAGTAATTTCCATTTAGAATCATAGAAACATGTGAAAAAGCATTAATAGAGTTGGGCAAACTCTTTCAGTGAATGGTGTAAGTTATATTCAAAGTTAAGAGTCTGCTGGGGCTAAAAGTAATTAGAACTCAAAAGCACTATGAGGTAGACTGGTGTTGTAGAGCTCATTAGAATCATAGACCTTTTAGAACTCTTTAAATTAGATTTTAAAGAATGTGAACTCTGATATGATCATCACTATGAGGAAAATGAAGAAGTCAAGATGCTGGCCCTAAAAGGTTAAGGATTTATCAGTTCTGCCTTTATCAATGAATTCATTTGTTAGATGAAAATTTAATGACTTCATTACAACTTGGAAAAAAAAGAAGTATCTTAAAATGGAAAAATTAAAGAGAAATCAAAGGAAGTGATTAGGATTAGAATGCCAAATTACAAAGAGTTTTGGTCCATCCCATAAGCCATTTGTGGCAAGCACAGTACTGCCCATTTAAAAGTAGTGAATGAACATGGCGGATATGTAACAGAAACTCTCTCTTTTAATCCTCTCTTTTAATCAACAAAACATTAAGTTCTGTAATTATTACCCCACCTGTACAGTTGTGATTACCAGATGGTTTGACATCTGAATTTTTACATTTTATTGCTCTTCAAGATTTAGCCACCCGCCCCCTCACACTTTTCAAGAGGACACTGGACAACCATAAGTATTGAATCCTATCAAGCAGTTTATAATCCTGACGTGCTTGGCAAAGTTACTGATGAATTTGACCTTATTTTAACATTGCTTTCTATCTCATTGCTATCTTTCTCTGTTTCTCCACTGATGAAGAGAGAACAGAATAAAAGTGAACAGGACAGAGTATAGAGGCAGCCTTCACAGAACCCTAGTCCTGATTGAACTAAACTGGACAAACTGCTTAGGACAGGCCATGGCATCACAGATTCACATTATTTATATAATCCTAATTTATTTGGATTTATTCTCTTTCTTTTCTTTTATAACATCTAAAGTTACGTTCTTGACTCATTAATGCTCAGCCTTTCTTTTCCAATTTAATTATTTCAAACTATGAATTTACATATAAATGTTGCTTTAGCTGCATCTCTAAAGGTGCTGGTTTTGACAAGCAGAATTTTGTCTTTTATGTCTAGTCACCTAGTTTCCATTACTTTATCCCAAAATTATTGATCATTGGCTTATTTTTCTACTATCCAAACATGATTTTTCTAGATCTCTATCTCTCTCACTTTAAACTCAAATTCATTATAATCACAGAACATTTCATTTTGCTTTGAAAATATTTGAGAGTTGTTTTGTGTCCCAATTCCCACACAAACTTCATATTTTATGGTTGTAACACTTGATCTAACTTTTGTATTGGTTTATTGAAATCCTTTGTGACCCTACTGATATTTTCAGTTTTATTTGTTTTACAACTATTAAGAAAGTCTAGCCAATACTTTGGATAGGGCAAAGGAGAGGGAGGAGAAGGGAGGGGGCATGGGGTAGGAAAGATGGTGGAAAGAGATGGACATCATTACACTAAGTACATGTATGGATATGGTGTGACTCTGTGTACAAACAAAGACATAAGAAATTGTGCTCCATTTGGTGCTCTGAATCAAAGTGCATTCTGCTGTCATACATAATTAATTAAAACAAATAAATAAATAAATTTTTTAAAAGTCTATCGAAAACCCCCACTGTGATTGTGAATTTTTTACTATCTTATTAATGTGGTTTTTTCTGAAAAAATTTGCTTTCTATGTAGTTAGGTACATCAACTTAACTCTGTTTCTGATGAGTTGGAACATTCATTTTTTTTTAAGTTGTAGTTAGACACAATACCTTCTTTATTTTATTTATTTATTTTTACGTGGTGCTGAGGATCAAACCCAGCAACTCGCATGTGTTAGGTGAGCTCTTTACTGCTGAGCCATAACCCCAGCCCTGAGTTGAAACTAACTTAAGCACTGATTTCTTTTATTCCTAATGATGCTTTTTGCTAATTAAAATTACTTATTCATGCTAGCATAAGTTCATCCACAACCTCTTGGCTTGTAACTGATCAGTACCTGCCTATGTTTTCCAGTCTGCTCATTCAGATTTGCCAATGTTTGCCACCTTTTCTGTTCACCTCTCCCTTTTTTCATTCCAGAAATTCCATGTGAGATCAATTTAATTTTGCTTTTCAGAAAAATTTTAAATATTTGCTTTAAAGAGTGGCTGTGGTGTGAAATCTGAGCATTTTGCCTGAAAATATCTTTGCACTGCTATCATCTGTGATACTTCCAGTTGACATATCTGTAAGCTCTGTTTTCATTTTCCACAGTGTAAGCTATTTAAGACAGTTTTTCCCACAGTCCACTGAGTTTTGTTCCTGTGTTGGAGAAGTGAGCAGCAGGACGATTCTCCTGTCTTTCAAGATACTCTGCCTTTGCTCTTTTTGTAAAGCTGAGTTTTCTCATTGATAATCTCTATTTTCACTCTGACATACTCGGGCCAGGCATTCTCTTTATTTATCCTACTTGTTATTCTTGCACTTCCAATTATTTCTGGAATATTCTGTCATGTCTCCAACTTTGCCTCTTCCTCTTCCCTATTCTCTATTTTCTCAGGAATAGTGACTAGATGTGTGTTTTTCTCCTCATTTTGACTTTCATTGTTCTTGAATTTAAAAAAAATCTTAATGTTTTTGTGCTGGGTCCTAGATAATTTCTACAAATTTATTTTTAAACTAACTAATGTTGATTTCAGTTATTATTTAATTTATTGAACTGGTTCAATTAGTTTTGAATTCACTTATTTTATTTTTCTCTTTAGTTTCCTTTCAATGTGATTCTGATTCTATTCATATATTCAAGTATATGAATATATGAACCCAGGAATGCTTTGCCACTGAATATACCTTGTTGAAGGTTTTTGAGGTCTTCCAACTATATGTAAGTAATGATATCTCAAGGTTTTAATTCATTTTGTCTAATAAAAGCATATTTGATGTGATTTTATTTAAGTTTATTACTAAAGCATGAAAACATTTTATATTATATTTTGGGGATCTTTGCATTTCTTTCTATCTAATTGATTAAAGTAAGTACCTGAAGTTAAGCCTCTCCTTCAGGCTTAGGTGAGAGTGAGAGTTCTTTTTTTCTATGGTTATCTGTTGTGAAACCTTGAAAGGAACAAGAATCTCAGAATTCATTGGTATGTGATTGTTCTTCTTTAATAAAATAAACCAGATTGCATTGATGTGCTAGAAGATAATCTTTTTCCCACATATTCAATACATATAGTTTTACTGATGTCCTGCAGACATTGAATTCAATACTCTGTTACAGATGAAGTACTGCAAAAAAGCTAGCCAAATCTCATTTTAAAACACAAGGCAAACTGGAGTGAACATAGATGATTCTTGCAGAACAAAGCAAAGAAAATAATTTCAACTTGTAAGAGCTCAGACACATTTATGCTTGCTTTAGGTTGATAATTTTAGTTGGGAATTTAAATTGCTAAATTTGTGTCAAATAAATGGAATATTATTATTTTTTTCTGTCTGTACTATGAAAACTCCAACCCCATCTGGCTTTGTTGGTACCGTGCAAATACAATGATGTTATATTTAAAAAAATCTTGAATTAGTAAATCAAAGTATCAGGTAGAGTCCAGTCAGAAAAAAAATAGAAGATGTGTTGAATAATAGAATAGAACAGAAGAGTATTGAGGAGTGAAAACATGGAAAAGGTGACAGCAGACATCCAGTGGCAACCAGTGTAAGCAATAACAGGAAGCTGTTGCCACCTCTAGGGGGAGGTGAGTTGTCCTGGGCCTGCATCCAAGGCTTCTGATGGAAATGAGAGCTGCAGATATGACTTGGCTACTTCCAAACTTGCTTCCTGGAGCAGAGAAGAAGATGCGTGTTTCTCTCATCCTTCATCCTCAGTTGGCCCCAGTGCATTCCATTGCCTACCAAAAGAGTGGGAAAGAGTTGGTTAAGAGGGAACCAGTCTGTGAGCAATCAGGCAAAACTCAGTCCAGTGGCAATATAAGGAAATAAATTATACTATATTATTGACTTTCTGAAACTTTAATATGGGTTCAGATATTCCCCGAGGTGTGTTATTTGTAAGATCCCCAAATTAATGCCCCATAATTACCAAGCCCCTGGTTACTACATTTTCTTTAACTGCTGTTGCTATACATAAATAACATAATTAAATTAGAAAATGTGATTATGTTTATTATGAATCAATTCTGTATTTAACTTGAAAGTAAAATTAAATGTCACTCAAAAGTCCAGGTAAACTAATTGAGGAAAAAAAAATCAATTTGTATGTATGTATAAAGTGTGTGTAGTTGGTTTGAGGCATTCTTACATTAGAATGCCCTAGAGTTTTGTTGATAATTATAATACTCATGCCCTCTAATAACAATAGGCAACAATAACTAGTAGATTATTTTTCAAGATATTTTCTTCTGGCACTTTCTGAAAAGGCTAAGAAAAAACAAAGCTCCCAAATAACCACAAATATTAGTAGGGAGTAAAATCCATCATAGGCCAATTATTTAATTGGCTCATTTTCTCAAAGTTGGTGTCAGTTTACACTTTCTATACTGTTTTATTTGTGTTCTTCCTCACCTAAGGAAACCATTAAAGTCTAATTTGATGGGCTAGGTGATTTTTATCTCTCATTCATTAGTGAGACAAGATTTAGAAAATCATTAAACCTCTCCAAATATTTCTTAAACATTTAAATATGGGAAAGGATGTAGTAATCAAAATTATTTACCAGGAATCCCAGTTCCCCCTAGGAATGTATCATAGAAGATCATTCAACTCTCCAAAACCATGTGCAGATATTTACTAAAAGCTTGGATATAGTGATGAATATCAAGTAAAAAACCAAAGACACAAAGACATGATCAATCCACCACAATAACTGACAAACTCATCTTCGTTAAAATATGAAACTACTGTTCTGTAAAGTTAATGTCAACAGAATGAGAATACAAGTCAGAAACTGGGACAAAATATCAGCAAAGCACACATCTAATGAAGGACTGTATTCCAAATACACAATGAACTCTTAAAACTCCTCAATAAGATATCAATTTAATGAGGAAAAGAACCAAAGACCTGAAAGAATATTTCACCAAACAAGATACACAGATGCTCCACATCATGATTCATCAAGAAATTGCAAATTCAAATCTCAGAGCCTACTACACATTCATCAAAATGTCAAAATATATAGAACCCCAACAAGAGGGATGCTGATGAGGACCTGAGACAACAAGAACTTGTGTTCATTGCCTGTGGAACACACAAAGTCAGAGCCACTTTGGAGGGCTGGCAGTTTCTTACAAAATGAAACACACCTTCACTATTCAACCCAGCAAGCACACTCCTTAGTATTTACTCAAGAGTGTTTTAACCTCATTGCCACACAAATACCTGCACTTCTTTCATAATTGCCAAGATTTGGAAGAAACAGATGTCCTTCCGTATGTAAATGGATAGAAAATGAGGTTCATCTAGACTACAAGATATCATAGACATCATTCAGCACTACAAAAGAATGAGCTATCAAGCCAGGAAAAGACATGAAAACCTTAAGTGCATATTATTAGGTGAAAGACAACCTGAGAATGTAGTGTACTGTATGATTCCAAACATGTGACATTTCATAAAAGACAAAGCTATGAGACAGTAAAAATGATTAGTGGTGGTCTGAGACTTTGAGTAGAAGACAAATGAAGACACAGAACACAGATTTTTAGGGCAGTAAAAATATATAACATTAAAATAGTTGATAAATGTCATTACACGCTAATAGAACCTAGAACATAAAGAATGAACCATAATGTAAATTGGAGTCTGGGTGATCTTGAATTTTCAATGCACATTCATTGGTTGTAACAAATGTATCACTCTGGCAGGGGATATTGCTAATAAGAGAGCTTACACATGTGTGAAGCAAGGGATATATAGGAAATAGCTGTACCTTTCTTTTCTTCTTTGAACATAAAATGGCTCTAAGAAAATGTCTTAGTAGAATGAATTAGACATAACATTCCTATGTTTATATATAAATATATGACTAGGGTAAATAGACATCATATTCAACAAGAATGGGATCCTAAATAGAATAAGTTATACTCCATGTATGTATAATATAATATATGCTACTATCATGTAGATCCAAAAAGAATACATAACCACACATACACATGCATACTGATTTATTAATTAAAGTAAATCAGACTAGGTTAGCACATCATAGTACATCAGAATATTTCTCCATAAGGCAGGAAACTTTGTTCCAATAATTTATATTAAAGTATTACTAGGTATGGTGGTGCATGCCTATAATCCTAGCTTCTTGGGAGGCTAAGACAGGAAGATTGCAAGCTCAAAGACAACTTTAGCAATTTAGTGATACTCTAAACAACTTTGTGAGACCCTGTCTCAAAATAAAAAATAAAAAGGGCTGGGAATGTGGCTTAACAGTTAAATCCCCCTGGGTTCAATCCCCAGTACTGATAAATAAATAATTTGGCATGTCTTCCTTCTGAATATTATCTTTAATTCTTCATTGACATTCATAATTCCTTATCAGAGTGCTATGAATGTTTAATGTTTTGTCTATGTCCTATTACTGCCTTTGGGTTTCTATTTTTATTCAAACAAAATTATTAGTTTAATTTCACTTGTAATGTGGGAATTTGGTGTTTGAATAAATAATTAGTCATGGAAAAGCTGATATTTTAAAAAATGCACTTTATGAAGCTACTTATGTATGTTATACCCTTCTTATTCTGAAGGACTGATGGATGAGTTGTATACTATCATAAAATAATTCTATTCCCCTTCCAAAATTTTCTAAAATCTTTGCATATCAAGTAAGCTCCCTGAAAATGGAAAAAAAAATAGGTAGCTTTGGAAAAGACTTATTTGGAGAAAAAGAAGATGCTCATAGTCCATATTAGAGATTTGGCAGGGCAGTAAATTAACATTAAGAATAATATATACTTTCTAATAGAGCATCTTTGCACAAAGGAGCAGAATAGACACTGCTTATGACTGCTAGTGGTCCTTCATATGTACTCATTCCAATACTTTACGAGTCCAGTTTTAACCATTATTTTTATTATTGTTACCTGCTTTAGTTAGCTTTTTCACTCCTGTTACTAAAGGACCCAACCAGAACAACTGTAGAGGAGGAAAGATTTATTTAGGCGGCCACAGTGTCAGAGGTCTTAGTCCATAGAGGGCCTACTCCATTCCTCCGGGTTGAGGTTAGGCAGGATGTCATAGCAGAAGAGTGTGGTATAGGGAAGTGGTTCACATGACGATCAGATAGGAGAGAGAGAGAGAGAGAGAGAGAGAGAGAGAGAGAGAGAGCGAGCCCACTAGCCAGATACAAAGATATACCCTAAAGCCACTGTCCAATTCCCACCTCCTCCAACCACACCTCACCAATTCAGCTACCACTCATTAATCCTTATCAGGGGATTAAATCACTGATTGGGTTAAGACTCTTAGAGCCAGATCATTTCTCCTCTGAACCTTCTAGCATTGTCTCACATAGGAGCTTTTGGGGGACACTTCACATCCAAACCATAACATTACCCAACACAACCTTGTTAAAAGGTGTAATAAGCAAAGTGTGGGGGGCTGGGGTTGTGGCTTAGCACTACAACTTTCACCTAACACGTGCAAGGTGTTGGGCTCCATCCTCAGCACCACATAAAAATAAATAAATATAATAAAGGTATTGTGTCCAACTACAACTAAGAAAACAAAACCAAACAAAGAGGAGCTTTAGAATACCTTCACTCCTAAGGAAATGTCTGCCAAAGGTCACCTCTGCCACATGAGTCACAATGAAGGAAGTTCTTATTCAATCCTTGCAATTCTTTCTTTGTTCTTTGGCCAGATGTTTTTCTCACCCTCACTTTTTTCTTAGTTTGATCTTAGAGTGCAGGTAGATGAAGGACACAGGGTTGATGATACTATAGCAATCGATGCTTTCACTTTTTTTGGTCTATGGGATTCACAAAAGAACAAATGGAGCTAAAATTTCCCTAAACTTAACTAAGAATGTTTTAAAATGTCTTATTTACCTAACTGGGAACCCTAAGAGAGTATTTCAAATAGAAACAAAGTGTTTTCATGGTATAAAAGGACTGTGAACAATTTTGGATCCAAAGTGAAAACTAAATTTTAGGGCGCTTTGAGGAGATTTTACTTTTGATATATTCTGACTGAATATGAAGAAAATCCTCACAAAGGAGGGTGAAATTTAAGCTAGCCTTGGAAGATGAGCAAGACTTTGACAAATGAAAATGTGTGGAAGAGCCTACTAGATATTCTGATATTAAAAAAATGTGACAGTGCAACACTTTTGGCAGCTCTTTTTTTTTTATTAATGTCCTTTTCCTCCTGAGCTCCAGGGAGACATTTAGCAATTAATCTTCTGGTGCTGCAATGACATAGGCACATGTGATTAGAATTGTGAATAGCTCCGTGAGAAGATAAAAGATAAAACAGACAGAAGTGACAAGTCTAAGATCATAAAAGCAGCTGCTCACCAGAGATTAGATTGACCAAACTGTAGACTTCATTGTGGAGCCTTCAGTCACTGGACAGCACCGGAATTCTTCCATTTGCTGCCCTGGTGGCATCTCAGGAGCAAAAAGAGCTGCAGAAGCTGCACCCTTTACTAACTAGACTCCATTCTGGAAATGCACTTTATCAAAGGAAGACAAATTAATTACTTCAATATTCAACTGAGAAAGAGATGGCTTTCACTTCCTTTCTAATGAATTCATTCATGTTTCTTCAAATTTGCATCAAGATTGATTATTTTATCATCTTCAACAATTTCATTTTGCTCTTCCTACTATGAATCCCATCCAGGAATTTACATTTATGACAATATTCCAATTTTGATTTTGCCATATTTTTGTTGGTATCATTGCATATTCAAAACATACTTATACAATCTAAATCTATTTTTTTTTCAGTGAAAATGCATGCCTTCGGTATAGCATATTTCTCCTTGGTTTTAGTATTTAGGAAATGTGCATGTTAATAATTATGAAAGCTCCAAAGTTTTGTGTTTTTTTTGTTGCTTGTTTGTTTGGTTTTTTTTTTTTTTTTTTGAGGCATGAGCAGAGCTTTATTTAGAGAAGCAGGAAAGCAAGGATTACTTACAATAAAGGGAAGAGGGAGTATGGATAATATCAGTATGAGAAGGCTAAAGAGTATTCTTGAGGAAAAGTGTTAAGTCCAGCTCAAATTATTATACCACTAATTGAAGCATTAAACCATATATAAACAAGTGTGTGTTCTCTATTCAGTTTTGCTAAGGGACCAAAATTCTGTACATACTCACGAAATAAGAATTTGAAAGAGGTGTGGTATGATGAGTGTTTGAGTCAGGATGAACACCCATGTTCAGACTGCATGGTCACTGTAGATAACAGTGGATATTTGTAACAATTTGGAAAGGAAACTGGACTGCTCTCTGAGTTAGAAAAATAATTCTTAACATCATTCTTATCTCCAAGAAAGCTTATTTGAAGTGTAGGTAAAGAATCTAAACTGACTAAACAACAGGAAACACGAACCAGCTACAGACTGTGATTGGCATATACTAATAATAAGAGAGTATGAAAATCGGGCCATGACAAAGACAGCAGAAGTTCCAGAGGAAGAAAGCTCTACAGAGTCATACACTTATAAGCATATTGCAGCCCAAAGTTGCAAATTTGTTGGCTTCAAGGATCAGCAATTGCATGAATTGTTAGAGCTTCCATAAAAAAAAAATAATAATAAAGTTGAGAGAAGAAACACCGGAAAAAGGAGAAAGCAACATAGACAAATTCTCAAAATATTCATTCTAGTATCTGATAAAATTGCCTGATGTCTAAACTCAATTTTTCCAAAGAAGATCAGAGGTAAAACAACAAATATTAGACTAAAAATTATAATTAAAAAGATTTAAGCAACTTTCTAGAAATTAGAAAAATATTCTGGGATTTAATCCTGCCCAGTAAGAGGGGCTTCATAAATTTTCAATTGAATGCCTAGAAGAGGCAGAACATAGGTATATGGGCCACAAGTGAACCCAAGGTATATGCCTAAGATAAAACTTCAAAAGGAAAGAGACTTACTTTGAAAAATCCGAAACCAAAAATTTCACAAAATGTACAATAATTGCTGGTAGTTTAATTGCCCTCCAAGGCAAAACCCAAGATAAACTTCAGAGCAACATAATAAAAAACAGTTTATAATGTATCATCCACAATTTCCACTATGCACTAAAATATTAAAAATAAAGTACATATGGAGAAATAAAAAACATAAAAATGTGACCCTCAGTCAAATTAAAACCACAAAATACATGTTTTATTACTGCAATGCAACCTCTCTAGATATCAAAAATTATATATAGATAACTCATGGTTAAAGCTATAGTAATGAATACAGTGTGGTACTGGATACATATATGGACAAATGGTAAAGAATAGATATCTTAGATCCTGGTGTACAGGTTTGTGGAGACTTGATTCAGGACACAAAAATGGAAACAAACACAGAAAGGTCCTATTTTCCAAAATTGGTTCTATATCAGTAAAATTTTATATGGGAAAATGAATTTCAATGCCAAACATATGATATACAAAAATTGCTTAGTACAAAATTAAATAATTTTTTAATGTAAAAGACAAAACTGTAAATCTTATAGAAGGAAAAACAGCATGCTTTTGACTATGTGAATAGGCTGAGATATTAGTGCAATATTTTTCCTAAATTTTAGTCAAAAATGAAAGACCATGTTAATATTATCTATTACATTTAATTTTTAAGATTTTCTCAAAGTTTGTGGAAAGTTCACCAGAAGACAAAATTAATAAGGAAAGAATTGTGAGCAATAGAATCAGAACAGCCATTTGCAACATGCTAAGTACCTAAATAATTCATACCTAAAATATAGTTTAACTTTGCATAAACTAATAAATAAAAAATAAGAGCAACCTAATATAATAGTGGAAAGACAATTAACCAATAGAGATAATGCAAAATTATGAGTATATTTATCCAGAAGTAATTCTTTACAATAAAGAAAAGCATATGAATGTCACAATGGGATACTGATGCAAATACAGTAGCATGGCTAAAATGGTATAGACAAAACCAAGTCTTTATTTGAATGTTGCACAAGAACTCAGGGACTCTGCACATAGGAGAGCAAATAGATTCAGCTATGTGAGAAAAAGCCCTATTGTCAAAAGTTAGTAAATCCAACACATGTATATCCCAAGTCGCAGCGCTTCTATGTACATATTCAATGAAAAATCATATTTATGCTCAAGGAGTTCTAATTGTAGCTGCCAAAATTAGAAGCAATTATTACTTTTTAACAATTTTATCTAGTTATATGAACACTTTTATAGGTTGACTATGATGTGGAATATTTACTTAACAGAGCATCAATCTATAAGGAGGATAAGCAAATGCTTTCTGCATGTGGTAACATAAATAAAATTCATTAAAAATCTTAAGAAACAAAATCTAGAAACTGAAGAACGTGCTCTGTACAATTCACATATAAGAATTTGGAAAAGTAGCAAAAGTAAAAAACAGAATGAGAGATTAGGGTAGAGCTCTTTGTGGAGCAGTAGCCAATGCACAGAAATAATAAGAAGCTTCTAGTACATTCTATGTTCTACTTCTTTGGTTATTGTTGTCCTTTGATATTTACTTTTTAAATTTTTTAATTTATATATGACAGCGGAATACATTACTCTTCTTATTACACATATAGAGCACAATTTTTCATATCTCTGGTTGTATACAATGTATATTCACACCAATTTGTGTCTTCATACCTGTACTTTGGATAATAATGATCATCACATTCCACCATTTTTAATAACCCCAGGCCCCTTCCTTTCCCTCTAGCCCCTCTGCCCTATCTAGAGTTTGTTTATTCCTTTCATGCTCCCTCTCTCAGTCCCACTATGAATAAGCTTACTTATATCAAAGAAAACATTTGGCATTTGGTATTTTGGGATTGGCTAACATCACTTAGCATTGTCTTCTCTAACTCCATCCATTTGCCTGCAAACTCTATGATTTTATTCTCTTTTATTGCTGAGTAATATTCCATTGTGTATATAACCCACATTTATTTTTATCCATTCATCTATTGAAGGGTATCTAGGTTGGTTCCACAGTTTATCTATTGTGAGTTGTGCTGCTATAAACATCGATGTGGCTGTGTCTCTCTAGTATGCTGTTTTTAAGTCCTTGGGTATAGACTGAGAAGAGAGAGACGTGGGTCAAATATTTTCACATGTGGAAAAGTATGCTTATTTTTGCTTCACTGTGTTTGTATAGCATGCTGCAAATTTTTAAATTTGATCTTATCAAGAATCTGTAAGAACATATGTCTACATGTTTGTACACCTCAGTGACTTGAATTTAATTGTTAGAGAAGAAAATAACAACAATATAAAGATATCTGATAATTTAAAAAGACTGGATTAATTCATATCCCAGGTGCAGCCTGTTTTTGTGCACAACACCCTTGGATTGATGAATATTTCAGGTCTCTGTAACCTTGGGAAGCTGGATCACAACTGAAACCCAGAACCCTAAGAAAACTGCTTTCATCACTATGATCAAGGCAATGAAGATATTCATGTGAGGTAAACTTGCCCAAGCTGCCTACCTGCCCACACAATCTCATGATGACCCTCCTAGCCCGAGTTTCACCTTGATGTCTGAAAATGATTTAGCATAACCATGTAGAAGAAAATGAGTGATTTGGTCTCTGAGGCTAGAAGAAAGTCAGGCAAAGAGGGTGAGTCCAAGGTTATTATATTTGATTTTCAACAAGCAACTATGAGAGCAAAAGACTGGGATGAGTTGGCCCTAAAAATCAAGACATGACAAATTGTGAGTCAGTGAAATTTCCTAAGTGTGTGATGGAATGGCTTTTGAAGACTCTTTTCTGGAAAGATTTAAATAAAATTTAATATTAGTTTCAGGAATTTTATTAAAAAGTATATAAATGCCATCTTCTTATTTTTAGTTTTCTAACCTATAAATTTTTTTCTTGGAATATGAAAATGAAGCTGAAATATTCACTATGTGTACTGTTACATTTCTGTAAAGCTATTTTGTCTATACTTTGACAATAAGTAGATATATGTGTTATATATATGTATATACATATATATTACATACGTAATATGTGTACATTCATACAAATACATATTTCTGACAGTGAACTACCTGAATATTCCCATTTGTACCAACTCTTAAAATGAATTCATAAATAATAAACTAGCACTTCTTCAGTTTAATGAGTATTCATAGGATCCCATGGCAAATTATGGCCTTCTGTTACATTCAATTCTAACATTTGCATTTAAATACAATATTTTGCATTTAATATCTTCTCTTTGCTGTAACAAAAAAAATAAGGCCACATTGAAATCTTGGAAAATATAATTGTAAAAACTAAACAAAAAGTACATGTTTTCTCTGTAAAAACTATTAACAAGCTTTAGACAAAACTAATGCCATTTTTTTTTTTCAAAGAAAGAATGGAAATTTGTATTGGATAATTTCCTTTCTTGTTTTGAAAATGTGCCCTAAAAATGTTGTTTTATTATTAATTCAAAGAAAGTTGGACATTGTTAAATTGGGGAAAATATTTTTGATCTGTGCCTTAGTATCTGTACTTTAGCTCCATAAAGATTTATACCATATTTTAACATATTTTGCATTTTGATTAATGATATAATGGTTGCTAGAATTTAATGCATTTAGCTACAATTTGATAAGCTAAGGAAAATGAAATAATAGAATGATAACATTGCACTTGTAAAGTCAATCAAAAAAGCACGCAATTTTATACATTAATATTGTAGTTAATGATTTATAAACATTTTTTCAACAAGATATTTTAACAGCTAAATTTATAGCATAAAACCTCAGCCAAATTATTTCTACACCTCATCAATTAATTTAATAAATTGAAGATATTTCACAATAAAAGAGAAGTTAAGGGTTGTCTCTATATATAATTCCACAATATACCTCAGGGCAGTACCTATGAAATCTGATGATTTTCATTCCTCAAACATGGGCTTGTACAGTAAGATGTTGAGTCAAACCAAATCACAGAAGGATGATTCAGCAATTACTTTTAGCAAAATTAACTGCCATATCAAAAAAGCAACTGATTCTTTTAAGAAAGAGTTTTAACCAAATGTTTGGGACAAAAATTCTAACTTCTTTCTGGATTTTCCTGCCAAGCCTAACAAAAGAAGTCCAGGCTATTGAATGCTTCGATACAGTGACCTGTTGATGAACACAGAAAGACAATCTACCTTCTGCCCCCAAGAGTATCCTGAACCTCTTTCACCTTAGGGTCTCTGGCACCTTGGTAGAGTCCTTTCTGCAAGAAATTTCCATCATGACTTAATAAATGTGATGGAGTTAAACTAAAAAGCCTCTTAACAGCAAAGGAAACAATAAAGTGAAGAGGGAGTCTACAAAATGGGAGAAAGTCTTTGCCACCTGTACCTCAGATATAGCATTGATTTCCAGGATATATAAAAACGCAGAAAATTTAACACCAAAAAAAAAATTCAATAAATGGGCCAAGGAACTGAACAGGTACTTCACCCAATAAGAAATATGATTGGTCAA
This sequence comes from Marmota flaviventris, assembly GCF_047511675.1. NCBI lineage: Eukaryota > Metazoa > Chordata > Mammalia > Rodentia > Sciuridae > Marmota > Marmota flaviventris. The sequence goes on along the minus strand of NC_092514.1, from coordinate 10,779,921 downwards.
CAAAATATGAAAGCATATTCAACATCTCTAGCAATTAGAGAAATGCAAATCATTTATCAAGAATGCAAGCAACAATCGATGTTGGTGAGGACGTAGGAAAAAATGTTCATTCATGCATTGCTGGCGGGACTGCAAATTGGTGCAACCACTCTGGAAAGTAGTATGACGATTCCTCAGAAAAGTTTGAATGAAACCACAATTTGACTCAGTTATCCCACTCATCAGTTTATACCCAAACAACTTTAAATCATCATTATTATGGTGATGCAGTCACATCAATGTTTATAGCAGCTCAAATCACAAGAGATAAACTAAGGAAACAACCTAGATGCCCTTCAACATGCAAATGGAATGGAATATTAATCAGCCACAAAAAAGTAATAATACAATGATGACATTTGCAAGTAAATGGGTGGAACTGGAGAATATCATCCTAAGTGAGATAAGCCAGTCCCAAAAAAATCAAAGTCTTTTTTCTGATATGTCAATGCTAATTTCACAATAAGAGGAGTTGTGTTAGGGAAGACTAAAAGTACTTTGGATTAGACAAAAGGAAATGAAGGGAAGGGAAGGGGAATGGGAATAGGAAAGGTAGTAGTATGAAATAGACATCACTATCCTATGTGCAAACATGAGTTCACAACCAATGTGATTCTACATCATATACAACCAGAAGAATGGGAAATTATACTCCATATATGTAAAATTTATCAAAATATATTCTACTATCATGTATAATTAACTATAATAAATTAAAACATGAAAAAAGGGTTGAAACGGTAGCTACCGTGTCATAGTTAAAAGACATCAATTGTTATTGGACAAAGAGTGAGGGTTTTAGCTATGGACTGTGTGTCAATCCCCCCCACTCCCAGCCCCCCATGGAGAAAGGCATTTGATTATCCTGTTTTCACTTTCAAAAGTCAACAGCCTTCAGTAGGATGAGCACTCAAAAACTGTACTTCTCTGGACGCAAAGAAAGTGACACCTTTTTGATTATGCCAGTTTGAAAGGAATGAATAACTTTAAAAGAAAGAAATGCTCTTTAATTGTAACACAGGCTTTGAAAAGTGCAATGGAATGTTTCAGGTTTTATAAAAAACTTCAGCTACCCCGGGAACCTGAAAGGTAAGGAACAATATTTAGAGAGCAAAGGAAGATATGTGAGGTGAATTTATCTAGCTTTAAATTATATCTGGGATTAATGAAATGGATTAAACAATAGCGGGACATATTTTACTTAATCTTTTTTTTTTGGGGGGGTGTTGTTTGTCTTTCGTTCATGCATGTATGATACTAAGTAAATTTTCAAAATTTTACTTGGCTCTTTGTAACATATTTTCTGTGGTTAAATAAATAGTAGACTTTCTAGAACCAATCTACATTACATCAATTTTCTGTGTTCTTGATTCCTACTGAAGGATCACTGAATGAAATTTTGGAAAATGTGGCATTTGTCAGTTGGGGAAGACCTATTTAGTGGTTTATAGTACTTCTATTGTGATCCCTAGTTGCAAGAGGTCAACTTAAAAAAACATTGTTGAAATTCCCAGCACCTCAGTTCTAACCAATGCCTCCCTGTCACCTGTGGATGTCCAATTATTTAATAGTCATATGCATATTGCTTATCATAAACCAAGCAGGTTCAAAACACTTTATGTGTTATTAATCAATAAAAAAATCCTTGGAGGAACATACTAATGCAGAATCCGTTACAAATATTAACAAACTGAGGCTCAAAGACATACCCAGACACATTAGTGCAGATCATAAATAAGAAAGCCAGTGTTCAAATTGTTTCAAAGTGATAATAATACAACAGAAAAATCTCAGGTAAACATAGTTTTAAATATCAAATACTATTTGTATAGTCCAGCAGAAATTGGAAAAATCTTAACATTCTTCATTTACAGGCCTAATATATTTTATAACATATGATTATATTTTAATATCATGTTTCATGATAAGAAGAAGATCCCATGAAAGCTACTAAAATGTAAATAAATAATTGGAAATAAGGTCATCTAATAAATACGTAGAATTTAAACATGCTGTGCCCTATTGTTATAAACATTATTCTTTTGATTTATTTATAGGTATTCATTCTAAAACACAAAGAAATTTAGGTTTATAAAAGGGTTGCAAAATGTATTTAAGCAGAGCCAATTTAGCCATCTTCCAGGTATTTTTGATGTGTAAAGATTGTGATATGGGCTCTTTTGTCAGGGGAGTTATATCTTCTTTGGGACGATATGGAACCCTGAATGACTAAAAGACAAGGAAACAGTGTATAGATAATTTTTTAGGTCTACCTTCAGACCATCCTCCGGGCTTCTATGTGTACTACATATGTAGTTCTACCCTAATCACTGTTCTGAGAACAGAGGTATGGATTCCTCACTGCTAGGAAGATTTACAGGGTCTGGGGATGTAGTTCTCTGCTAAAGCACTTGCTCTGTGTTCACAAAGCCCTGGGTTGGATTCTGCATACCACATAACAACCTCAACAACAACCACAACAACAACAGCAAAAACAACAAAAGCAATAACAAGAAATCTAGCCTGGGAATAAAAAAGACATTTCTAGCTGGTCTTTATCTGCTTTAGAGATTGCAACTGGCATAAAATGACTTCACAAATATGTAAGAGATACAATGTGTGTGGAGACAGGCCATCTCAGAGAAGAGATCAACATGGACAAGCATTCAAGGTTTCTAGAATACATCATCCATTTAATATAAAAATGACAGGAGAATTCAAATAAAACAGCATCCTTGGGCTGGGGATGTGGCTCAGATGGTAACACGCTTGCCTGGCATATGCGGGGTGATGGGTTTGATCCTCAGCACTACATTAAAAAAAATAAAATAAAGGTGTTGTGTCCACCAAAAACTGAAAAATAAAATATTAAAAATTTTTTTTCTCTCTCTTTCTCTATCTCTCTGTCTCTCTTTTCTCTCTCTTTCTCTCTTAAAAAAAGAGCATCCTCTTTCTTTTTGTTAAGACCTAAATACAGGAATATGAAAGCCTTGGTTACAATGACCAGTGTGTTGGGAGGTAAGACAGGAGAGCCAAGTCAGTGACGCTAGAGCTCCCGGGAATATAGACAATGATCAAGAGCTATTTGTTGGCTAAATAAATTCATGAAGGACTTCAATGTCAAATGGGGAGATTCAAAAGCATTATCTGAAGTTAATTATAGAAAGAGATACAATTTATTTCAGATACTTTCTAATAAAGTATCATATTTTTATTTTTCATGATGCCAAAAAAACCCTTTCAGGATAAATAAATATTTTCATAGGTTACAAATTAGAAAATTCAGATGTACAGCAGGGACGTGGGATGTCTGAGGCTGCAGTTCAATTTCTGGCATGGAAAGCAAGCAAGAGAAAGAGAGAGAGGGAGGGAGAGAGGGAGAAAGACAAAGGAAAGAAAGGGGAAAAGAAAGGAAGATAAAGAGAAAAAGAAAAAGAGAGAAAGAAAGGAAAGAAAGAGGGAAGGATGGGGGTAGATAAAGAGAATTATGGTTTGGATCTAAGATGTTAATCCCCGCAATGTTCCTGTGTTAGTGCAGGAATATTTGGAGGTGAAATCATTAGATTATATGGGCTGTAACCTAATTGTTCCATCGTAGTTTGAATGGACTCACTGGATGGTAACTGCAGGCGGATGGTAACTGTGACTGCAGGAGGTGGGTCCTTGGGACATGCCCTGGGAGGCTGCATCTTCCCAGTGGTCCTTTTCCCTCTCTCCCTCTGCTTCCTGACTTCGTGTGCACAGATTCTCCACCACCTCCTTCCATTCTGATGTTCCCCTCACCTTGGGATCAGAGCAGTTTAGCCCATTGACCATGGACCGAACCTCTGAACCATGAGCCAAAATAACCTGTTTTCTCTAAATCGTTCCCAGGTATCTTGATCACAGCAACAAAAATCCAACTGACACAAAAAGAAAATAAAGGGACATACCTGATGTCATGCATGCCATTCCCACCATTGGTGCTGTACACTCACATCAAGAGGAGCCCTGGAAGTGCCAAGACATCATGCAAAGCAAGGTTAATACTTCAAGAGCCCATGTATTAAATGATTTTTGGTAAATTTTGTGTTCTAATTGAGATTCCTCATCTTCACTTAAAATATGTATTTTTTCCTCTGAATTTTTTTTTCTGCTGTTTTCTAGAGGAGAAATAGCTTGCTCTTTCAACAAAGGCTTCACTAAGTTTTTAAATATTTGAAACAAATACTATCTGATTTTTTTAATTACACTAGAGTCCAAGTCCCTATATATAACTATGTCAATGTTCTTGAAAGTGAAAAACTTATTTTTTTCCTAAAAAAATCAGATAGTTGGTTTTAATTCTGCACTAAACTGCAAAGCATAATTATCTTGATGAATGGTTTTTCTCAGAAGCCTGGTAATAACTCAGGGGTGAGAATGGCTAATGAGTAAACCACATTAACCTACATTGAACATTTCTATTAAGAAATGAGATTGTGATTTCAATTGGGATTACAGTCATCAGGTCTGAACGTCCTTAAATCATTATCAACATAACCCCCATGCATAGCCTCTGTGGTAGCACAATAACAGCAATCGCAAGGCTATAATGTGACAGTGGTCTTTAAGGTCTCACCACCCTCTCCCTCAATTTCATCAGTGTTGCAAAATGAGAATTTTAGACTACCTGTATTTGACTCTTTCTCCTCAGTTTGCAATTATTCTTGTTTAAGCCACCCAGTCTGTTATTTTGTTACACTAGACCCAGCTGATGAAGGCACTTCCTGTTACTCTACATGCAGCTATTGTTTAGCTTGAAAAACTTAGGCAGTAACTTTTTTTTTGTATTTGGTGACAATTTGTGAATACGATTCAGTTTGAACAAGTTTCTGGGAGCCAAGGTTAAGATGAATTAGAACCCAATGTACAAGATTTTTTTTATGTGTGTGTGTGTGTGTGTGTGTGTGTGTTATGTATATCAGTGCTAGTTGAGAGAGGTCTCTGTAGTATTTAGATGCTATTTTAATCTGAATAATCTGAATATCTAAGTAGGCCACTGGACCCTGCCAGCTGAAGCCAAAACTTTAGGCAGTAGCAGAGTAGAATAAAATAAAATTCATCTTATTTACCTAGTGAAGCTTTTAAATGTGAGCAGACCTGTTATGTCTGCTCATAAAGCTACAGCTGTGAATGACACAGAAATGACAAGGTTTGCCACAGCAAAGAGTAGAGGAGCACCTCCCCTGGTGAGAGGTCCTGATGACCTTTCCACAGGGGGTCATGCAGTGCTGAGCGACAGGGCAAATCTTTCTCTCTTCTCCCATCTAAAATTCTGCTGTGAATAATGAGGGTGGACCTGACCTTCTGCGCCATGATAATGATGAACACATAATGAGCTTTGGGGGATTCTTTCAGTAGAATGTGGAATGGAATAAAAAGGCATTAGTCCCAGAAACATCAGGTTGTGCCCTTTTGCTTTAGCGTGTGGTTTATTTGGATTCATGGGCTTCAGTCAACCCAAGTTGCAAGGAAGAACAGAAAAAAGAATAAATTGTAGTGTCTATTGAAGGAAGTAGAAAGGAGGCAAGTAGATATACTCTAATTTTTTTGCCCCAATTTTTTAAGTATTCGAGAGGCTAAATCATCTGGATAATTAATTCAATAGCTTAATATGACTAATTTTTCTTCTTTACAACTTAGGTCATAAAGAATTAACATCTTAAAATTGAACAAAATTGAATGTTTCTAATCTAAGTTTTCTGTGAACAGTAATAAATAATATTTCTAGTTAATGAAATACCACAAAGACTCCCCTTATTTTTTCTGTAAATACATGGGAATTAAATTTTGGACCATAGCTAAATAACTCAGTGTATTGAGAACAAGGAAATGTGAATAATTCTGTTTGGTAATTTATTTTTTCATAATAATGCATGAAAATTTGAAAATACCACAAGATGTTAGGAATATTGATTATTTAGAAACATAATGTATAAAAATCATGTTTCAAGAATGAAGTGATTTTCCAAATAAAATATATTTAATCAATTCTTAAGGCATGCACACAAATTTACATTTTAAAATCAAATATCTATATTTTCAGTGAAAGTGGTGAATACTGAATTATTCAGAAAGTAGCTTCAATTTTCCACTTCAGTTTCCACTTGTTGATAACATACAAATTGAATTTCTTCTGGACCATAATTGTCCACATGAAATATATATTTAGGCATGGGTATACACAATACATACCTAAAATAAGGGTGCAGGGTGAACATTGGGGTATTACATACAAAATAACTTCCTCTGATCATGTGAATATGCTGTATCAGAACAATAATCTCTGAATATACTACTTTAAAATATTAAAATGAAAAGAAATAAATTTTCAAAGAAAATAATGGTAAGTTTTGTTGTTGTTGTTGTTGTTGTTTTTTTCTTACCCATTTAATTGATCCTGGTTCAGATCAAAATAACATATTTGACATTCTGTATTTCAAGTTGAGTAACATGTAGACATTACCATCTAAGGCAATATTTCAAACATGATATTTTTAAACTTCACATCCCACTTCAGTGAATAATATTTTTTCCTATTGTTTCATATATTTCATAATCTAATTGACTATGGGATCCATAAAAGCAAGAGCAGAATGCACCTATACATTGCTATCCCAGGCAAGAAAGAAGCCACAACCAGTATTGACTGATAGGGGAGTTCAGTCTAGAACTTCAAAATGAGATCAAGTAGACCCACCCTTCAGTGCCATTCCTCCCTCCCTCTCTCTCTCTCTCTCTCTCTTTTTGAGGGGGTCAAAACTGTGGATTGAATGCAGGAACTCTCAATCATTGAGCCACATTCCTAACCCTTTCTGTTTTATTTTTTTAAATTTTGAGTGTCACAAAATTGCTTAGGGCCTCACTAAGTGGCTGAGGCTGACTTTGAACTTGTGATCCTCCTGCCTCAGCTTCCTGAGTTGTTGGGATTAGAGAAGTGAGCCACCCCACCCAGCACCTATCCTCATTTTTTTAAATTGTGGTAATATATACATATAAATAAATTTTACTATTTTATCATTTTTAACTATAAAGTTCAAGGACATTAATTTTCCTACCAGTATTCTATAACTATCACTATCTTTTTTTCACAAAATTTATCATACCGCTAACAAAAATTCTGTTTTCACCAGTCAAAAATTTCTCATGTCCTGTTTCCTAATTGTGGGAAATTTCTCATCTATTTTCTATCTTTAAAAATATACTTATTCCAGATATTTTATATAAGTGCAAAAATGTCTTTAAATTTCAATTTCTTTTTTATTTCCATCAGCTATTCATACCCATGTTCTACAGTGGTTGACAAGAACTCCCCAGGTACAGAGCCCATCCAAGGGAATACCTTGCTCTCTGCCATCACATGATGCTCCAGACTTGGAAGAATTTGACCAACTTTCTTCAAGAGAGAAGCTGTCTACACCCATGGTCTTCTGAAAGACAGACTGATCATTCTCTATTAGACTAACATCCACTGAATTGGAAGCAGTTAAATGTATTGCTTCTTCCAAAGATTTTTAAGTTTGTTCAGGAAACATTTTAAAGTTTCTTCTAGATGTAGTTGTTACTTCAATTTAGAAATAAGTTGCATATAATAGAAATTTTGACACCATGATCAACTATAGAGACCTGTTGCTTCAAGAGATCTTATCTTTATAAAAAATATCACTCGAGACAAACTGTGGTTTCCTGTATAAGCCTGCCCCTTCTTCCTGTATTTTTTCCTGAGTGATTTTTTATTATTGCAAGAAAATACACATAATGTAAAATATAACATCTCTACCATTTTAACTATTGTAAAAAGTTCAAATCAATGACATTAGATAGATACACAATTGTACAACCTTCACGATTATCTATTCCAGAACATTTTTTTTATTATCCCAAGAAGAACCCCCAAATCCATTAAATAAGCTATCCTCATCCCAAGGTAACCATTAATCTACTTTCTGTCTTTGGGTTTACCTACTTTAGATAGTTGAAATAAATGGAATTGTACAACTTTGGGCCTTTTATGACTATGTCTTTCACTTAGCATTGGTTTTCAAGGCTTACCCTATTTTAACATGTGTCAGGACTTCTTTTTATGATGGAACTAGATATTGTTACATGGATAGATCACATTTGGGGGAGCAGTGTGTATCAGCACAAGATTGATCTGATCAGTTTTCTGATAGCCACATTCCCATTAAGTCTCTGCCTTCTTGGGTGTAAGCATTGCTCCTGTTGGATGTGTTTGTCAAAAGGAACAAAAGTGATATATTTAAACTTCACATCCCACTTCAGTGAATAATATCCCTGAAGCTTCACACTTAAAACCCAATCAACTGGAACCTGAATGTAATGGTCCGTATCTCACACATTTTATGGAGTGACCAACGAGGCATAAGCTGTTATTGAACATTAGAATTCAAGTTATAGAATAAGATCTTCCATTTGAAGAAAAAAAAATGTTTCAAATTTCTTGCTTAACAGCTTCCCAGCAATATGTATCCCTGGTAATGACCATTATTCACAGACCTGATTTGCACATAGTCCTCAAATTTCTCCCTGCCATTTTAAGTAGTGGTTTCTGTTCACACCATGAAAATTGAGAAAGCAGCTGTTGAATTCCTGTAGACAATTTAAAATACCTATTATTTTGGAAATGGAAAATATTTTGAAATATAAGCCTGAGAGATAAATATGTACTGTTAAACAGTGGAACTAATATTGCACTGTGGTATAACTGCTATAAAGCAGTAAATTTCCATGAAAATTATTTTAACCTATGTAAGTCTCAAGATCCTAGATTCCATCATTACATTATCTGAAGACAATGAGAATGAAGTCCTGCCTGATGACTCCTAAATCTTTAAATATTACCAATGTGTCTGCTGTTCGATATTAGTTTTCAAAGAATCTAACTCATCTGTGATGCAGGGCAAAGGAGGCCTCACGCTCCCCACTGCATACTCTGTACAGGTGCCTTTGAATTTCACTCAGTTACCTGCAGATTATGGAAGAGTTTTCTGAAGGATATAATATATTCCTCTCAGAAAAAGCCTACAAATGTCCAGATCCTGTAGCTATTATTTAAATTTAATATATATTATACTACTTCAATTTATATAATAACTCATATATATATGTGTGTGTATATACATATCATATGTAATTATATAGAGATATCTTCACATAGTATAACTATATATGTGTGTGTATATATATATATATATATATATATATATATATATACACAAAAAAAAAAGTACCAAATTCCTCAAAGAAAATTTTTACTAATATTGGCTCTGTAAGCTAAAGTGTCAGTACTGAACACAAAAAATGCAAACTTGGTATAATTCTGGCATATGTGCTGTTCAATTTACTTGTCCATGTATATAAAATGAGAGTCTACTTCAGATGCACCAGATACTTAATTCTTTGTTCACCTGATGAATGAAAATGTGCTGTATCATTTCTAAAACTGTGGAAAGTTCTCTTAAGAATGTGTTCATTGGCTGGAAGTTTCTTTTCAGGGGATTTTCCATTTCAGAAGCAAACTTTATTGTAATTTAGATTTTGACTTCAGGCAAACAACATATAAAAGTATTTTATACAAAGGTATAAATTCTTACAGATAAATACTAGAAATGAAAGAAAGAAATGAAAGAGAGGTTTGCATGATATAAATCTGAGGTATGGTGGTAATTTTACAAAGAGCTATGTTTTTTTCTATAAATGATTATACAAAATTAAATAAAATTTAGACTATGAATAAAACATTTTTCAAATTCCCTATAGGAAATAATGTGGATATAATTGATCATAGACTGCCATTATAAGTGCAACACTTATTCCAGTTTTAATCATGCAATGCCTACATCTATTTACTTTTCAATTTTGAAAAGTCCCATGAATTTATAACATTTAAAAGGTTAATTGATCTAAATAATATCTTTACTATTTCATTACACTGATAACAATCTTCATTTAAAGGCTTTAGAATGGAGGGAATAGACCAGTAGTGCCACGTCCTTAATTTCAGCATGCTTTGACATAAGCTGATGTGCTCCTTAAACACACTGCTGGCCTAAGTAGCCCCCCCCCCCCCCCCCCGCCCCATCCAGGCTCTCTAACTCAGAAGGTCTGGGGCAAGGCCTGAGAAAGAGTGCATCTAAGAAACTGCAGGTGGTTCTGATGTTTCTGAAGCAGGTCCAAACATGAAGAGCAGTGGACCAAAACAAAATTAATATTCATCTTTAGTTAAAACAAGTAATTTCAAAATAAAAATTTTCCTAGAATTCTAGGTTAATTTTTACAGGCTCCCGGAATCCCTATTCCAAGCATAATTGGAGAAAGGAAATCTGGCTAGGTAGCATTTAAAAACACTGTAGGAATTTAGCTTTCTGTTTCTCTTATGTATAGAATTTCCTTTCATCACATAAATGAATTTGATGTTTGTATACAGAATTATTTGATGTTTATAAAGAGAAATAGATCTTGTGAAACTCAGACTACACAAAACATTTAGATTTTGCCCTGACAATCTTCTGAAATTCCTAAAGTCAATATTTTTTTTTATCAGTTCTATGACTTTTACTAGTATATACCCCAGGACACATTTGCTTCATCTCTATCTGTGATTATAGTTTGCTGCTAAGCTCTCTATAATCATTTGATGAAAGAAAGACAGAAGAAGGGAAGGAAAGAAGGAAGGAAGGAAGGAAGGAAGGAAGGAAGGGAGGGAGGGAGGGAGGGAGGGAGGGACCAGGGTGGTGAAAAGAAGAAACATATATTGATTTAAAAAAAACATGTAAAAAACCACAACATTGATTAATCTCACACATAAATATTCAATATTTCCAGAACATTCTTTCTTTCCTGCATTCCATCCAGGAGAAAAGAAGGCAGAGCTGGCTTCATAGGAAGGTGACTCTAATCCTACAGAGCTTCCTGATCAGACTGTCTCTGTGCTTGGCTAAACGTTTTGTTAAATTGTTTTAAAATTCTTAATAAGTCTTGAACAGATCCCATATGTTCATTTTGTTTCTGAATCTGGTTCTATACAAAGACTTATAGAAAACCATGTTCTCTAACTTTAAAATATTAATTTAAACAACTGTTTTTCCTCTTCCATTGTAAATGTATACTTGTTAAGTAGATGTCTCAAATTTTAGAGCTGAATCAAATATCTGCACATAGGAAATATATTAACTATAACAAAATAATCAAAGAGAAGAAGATAAAACTTGGAGAAAAATGAGTATACATAAAATTTGAACAACTACACCCTGGAATTTCAACAAAGAAGAGACAAGATAATGTGAGTAAAAAAACTTCCAGTCTTTGGAGGACCACTCCCTTTTCTCCAGAAGGAAGAAACCATAACTTGTAAATGAGTTGGGGACATTATCATTTATCTAGTGTGAGCAATGGACCAATATAATAACTTACAAATTGTGTATGGAGGGATTTCTGGCCTAAATGATCATTGAATGACTCCCCCAGTAGCAAGGTTAATTCACTTGGTACATGTGGGCATGAGTTCCATTTAGAGGGTTTTACTGAAATGATTTTTATTAGTGCTTTACATTTATAGATAATATTGGGGTTCATTCTGACATATTCCTACATGCATGGAATATAATGTACTCCATTTCAATCCCCAGTACTTTCTCTTTCCTTCCCTTCCTCCCTCCCTCTCTTCCCCATCCTCTACTGGTCTTCCTTTTATTTATTTGTTCTTTTTTCAGTTGGTGTTTTATAGGTACATATAAAGGCAGAATTCACTGTGGTATATGTATACAGCATAATTTGGTCGATTTCATTCCACAGTTTCTCCCTTTGCTTGTCCCTGCTCCCTCCCCTTTGATCCTCTTGCTCTACTTCACTGATCTTCCTTCTATTTTCCTGGGCTGTTTCCTGTAGCTGTTTTTTTTTTTTAATTTTATTTCTTTATTTCTCTCTAGTTTCCAGGTGACAAAATAAACATTCAACCTTTGACTTATAAGTTTTTATAAATTATTAAATCAATACAACTTTATACAACCCACAGAAAATAAACAATTAATATTTCATTATTTTTTATCAGATTATAAAAGTATACCAAATCCAAAGAAAATACCAAATAGAATTTTGTGCTACTTTCAAGGAGCCACCTTACAGAAACGCCTCCATATGGAAGGGACAGAAGATGAAAGAAGTATCATTTTGTTACAGCTATAATGAACTTCCAAGTAGCAGGAAACAAATGTCCAACACGTTTTTTTTTTTTTTAATAAATCGTCCTCTGTTTGAAAGAAAAGAACACAGTAAAAAAGAATTACCCAGGGAATAAGGCATTTTAAAGTAGAATATTGGGCCTCCTGTTCATGAGTAATTTATTTTTACTTAAAAGTAGGTAAATAGTAGGCACTGAATCAAAATTGATCTAGAGTTTGAGCAGAAAAACTATAATTAATGAACTTCATAATAATCAAAATTTTTCTGTAGTACATGCTACACTTCTGTGTAATGAGAATATTAAAAATGGGACTCTAGATCTTTCAACTCTTAGGCAAGAGTCATGAAATGATGGTTAATTTATCCATGTTATTGTTTCCTTGGATTAGGAGACCGAAGAGTAAAATTAACAGAAAACCTGAATAAGTCTCTAATTTAGCTTGCTCCTAGTGGCTTGATTTCCTTTCTGATTTTAGAAGCAGCCATGTTCTGAGCACGCCTTCTCTGAAGAAGCATGAAGGTTATTACACAAATGCAGTCCACGGATTACTTCTCTCTGCTTTCATACAATGCTTTTATCCACTCCTCAGACCACCCTGCTTCTTTACCCCATCAGTACCCCTAAACTTTGTCTTTGGGGTGGCAGATTTGAGACTTATTATCACATGTCTGAGCTTGAGCATCATGAGAATAAGCTGTTTCTTTCTTGCAAAACCTGTAGTTTCAGTGAATGTCATACTGTGCTGTGGGAAAAAGAAACTTGGGTCAGTAACAATAGCATTGTATATGTTTTTAAAATTTCACATTAAAATATGATTCAAGGAAGAAAAGTGGAGCATCAAGCTATAGAACATTAAATACTGGATCTGACACTTGGTAGCTCTATGAATTTGAGAAACTGCTTCAATTCTGTGGGCCTTGCTTTCCCATGTTCTGATAATGATAAAGAGACCAAAATATGCAAAGGAGTAAATTAATCGGTAGATGTAAACTACTTAGAATTGTGTCTGATACTCTGTAAATAATAGTCATTACTACTGTTTCATTACTATAATATAGCAGAGTCCTAAACTATAATGAGACATTCACAAAAGGCTACCCAGAGCAGAAGTTCTCCAGCAAATTTTATGTGTACATTTACTGTAACACATATTGCTAAACTCATCTCATATACTACATGTATGTAAAACAAGGTCTGTGTTTTATGCTTAAAAAACTACTTGCTGAATTGAAATGGCTATATGACATCAACTGTCTCCACAAATTCTTTCCAAATATTATAGAAAGACTGTTTTTTAAGAAGAGATAAAATAAAATAAAAAGTCATAAAATTTTCAGATGACTTACAAGAGACTTTAGATATCAGAAAGCCCAGAATCTTGAATGGGGAAATAAATCAGAAAACTTGACCTTGAAAAGGCAAATTGCACATCAGAATACATAGTGAGTAAGACCTACACTGAGATCATAATCCAAATTTCTTAGCTGTCTTGTCAATCCTGCTCAAATCAATGATGGGAATTTTGAGACCTTTCAGTTTCCAATATCCAGGTATACAAGTAACCTTCAGTCAACTGTTGAAGATGCCTAATAAGGTGATATATTTTCCTTCCTTCCTTCCTTCCTTTCTTCCTTCTTTCTTTCTTTCTTTCTTTCTTCACTGGGGATTGATCTCAGGGCCTCACACATGCTAGGGAGCTGCTCTACCATTGAACCAATCCCAAGGGGATATATATTTTCATCCACTAGTCTGGTTTCCCTGATGGGGAAATGGACCCTCTACTTCCTTAGACATGGTGGTCTTTGTGTAAAAGGAGAATCAATGTAAACATTACATCCAAGGGAAATGCCATCCAAAAACTTTTCATCATTTCTAGTGTATTGAATATAGGAAACAAATGAAAATTCCATAAAAAATGTTAACTTGCTCTGTGAGTCAAATGAATGCAAACACAATGTGAACTATTTTAATAGCAGCAAATGCATTTGGAATTGAAGCAGTTAGAGTTAAATATGTTTCCCTGAAATCTCACATCTTCACAACTTTATAATGACTAAAAACATTTTTTTTCTTTTAGGGCTGAGATACATTCCTGAAGTGGTTTGCTTACTTTCAACATTTTGAAATCTTTGAGTTTACATCCCCCCTCACATCCGCAAATATACACACATGTATATATAGTGTACATGTACATATACATGTATAACATGTAAACATAGCATATATGTATGTATTGTATGCATATAATATGCAATGTGCACATAGGAATAATATATAATATGCATAGATGTGTAATACATATCTTTTCATGTGTATAATTCTATATATATAAAATTTTGCAGAATAAATTTAATAGTCCATAAAGTAAATTTATGAAATAGAACCATTCAAATTATCACACATTTGAAAGCTTTGAATATTATTGTGTGTTCTCAATAAAATTTCTCTTCCACTGATACCTATTTTTATTAATTTAAAATAGATCATATAATTCATCTAGCTCAGTAAACGCTACTGATTTTACACATCTCTCAGGATCCTCTACTGAGAGCAGAGAATCTCAGGTTCTTCAAGATACTCCCCATACACAGAACAGTGCTGGAAAACCAGTCAGTATTCCATGGACTTTGACAAATGAATAAATGAATATATAAATGTATGTATAAATGAATGAGAGAGTGATTGGAGGCTTCTATGGAGAATCTTTTGGTGAAAAATAATTTATGAACATAATTTTAAAGCAAAATCTTAAATGAAAGCCTGGTCTCAGTTCAGCAGCCAGAATGAAGTTGATAAAAATGTATGCCTACTGTTCTGTCTTCCTAAAAGCCCTCCAAATTTATTTCCTGTTTTTAATCTTTAATTTCCTGTTTTTTTCAAAAGAAAACCCCTCAGATACAATATGACATCCTCTTACCTCTGTGACCTGCTTTCCCCACATCCTACAACCTCACTGCCCTGGCCCAGGCACATGTGTCACATTGCTGTTCCTCCCAAATGCCAAGGACCTGCAACCCCCTAGCCCTTCGCATTGGCTGTTAATACCTGGCAAGTGGTGACTCTTAATAATTATAGCCTAAAGAGTGAAAGTTTGATTTTTATATGATCTACCCCTGATGCAGTCTTTCTTTAGAATAAAGTTTGTATTATTTTTCTTTAATTTTCTTTTAAAAAATTCTTTAAATACATATTTTTAGTTGTTCATGGAACTTTATTTTAATTACTTATATGTGGTACAGAGAATTAAACTCAGTGCCTCACACATGCTAGGCAAGCGCTGTACCACTGAGCTACAAATCCACTCCCTTTCTTTAATTTCCATACTTGCTATCAAAACTTTTGTTCCCTCTGTATTTTATAGAGATTGCTAAAAGTTTACAGTTGATTCCTTTTAACCAACATAGAAACAACACATGCTGCAGCTTTAATAATTGCCACTCACCTGTCTAAATGCTCTTAAGGTCTACTATCAATTTTAGGTAAACATTGCATTATCATTAACTATAGTCCCCATGCTATACACTAGTTCTCCACAACTTAGAATTGTGAGTTTTTACCTTTGATAAGGTGCTGCTCTTCCCCAACCTTTTTATGATAGATTCTGGGTCACCACCATTCTTCTATCTTCTTCTATGAATTTAACTATTTTGCAATATGCATGTAAATGAGATCATGCAATATTTGTCTCCTACTTGCAAGATAAGCTTAATGTGAAGGAAGCAAATAAGCATTGCATGGGTGGAGGGAGGGATGATCTTGGTCCTTAACTACATTGTATTACTGTCTTAAGCTAGATCCTGTCTTTGGATCTCCCATTTACTAAGTGCATAGGTCTGACTAAGATGTTAACTGAGAAAAGACTGATTTCATCAAACACAGATCCAGGTCCTTAGAAATTATTATTGAAAAATTTAGGTTGAGTTTTCTTGTCTGTTTGATGTAATGAAGTAATGTTTTAAACACATGCTCTAAAGTCACAGTATTTTTCAAGTGCTGTAAGAATTTCAGAAATGGAAGAAACTTTAAAAAAAATCTGTCAGATTATGAAATAGATATGTGAGCAGGCTGAGGAACAAAAAAATCCATTTTCCTCATTTCTAGTTTTTCCTGCAGGAGAATGATGGATGAGAACACTCCTCTAGGCTCCTTCAATATTAAATACTGTTTGGCTTTGGTCCCACTGAACTGCCTATTTTTCCTAGAGACATCACTGCTCTGTCTTCCAGATGTCCTCCTCATAGGAATGACTTCCCACTTCAGAGCCACTAGCACCCTCCCCCCCACCAAGCTCTGTTGGGTGCCTTCTCTTACAGTAGGTATTACAGAACCATCCTGCTAATCAAGGTACAGTGAGAATAATTGCACAAAGTGGAGCATCAGGGGAGGTTTTGAGATGTTCTTTCCAATGTATAACCCGAAATAAAGAGCTGAACTTTCACTGGGGTAGAGTGAAAGAAAATATAATTTTATAGCCAGCTCACAAAAGTACAAATGCATACATAATTTGACACAACACTCCCATGTCTAGAAGTCTATCCTAGAATTCCAACAGCATTAAAAGTGAAATGTTATGTGCAGAGTTATTAACTGCAACATCTTTATTAATAGCCAAGAGATGAGAAATAGCCAGGGGTCCATACAAAGGGCACATAATTAAACCATGAGTTGAATATTATGTTGCATAAATAAAGAGTGAGAAAGCTTTCCATCCACAGATAGGAAATGAGCTCCAAGTTATGTTTGAAAGAAAAAAAACTCCAGGTTAGGAATAACATGCAAAATATGTACCAACATATTGGAAGAGAATGTGGGAGCACATAGGTATACAATATCTTTTATATAACATGCAGGATGTACTAGCCATGAACCATGTAATGGTACTTCAATAAGCAATGAACTGCATACAAGAGAAAGGCCCCACTGGATTACAATCCCTAGTGGGGCTGCAGCTTTCTTAGTTTATGTACATCTTCCCTGTAAGTTTTACACATGATGAAATTGTCTAATGATGCATCTTTCAGAAAGTATGATAATCCCTAAGTGACACATGACTTTTTCAACACTTATTCATAAAATTTCAAGTTGAAGCCTAATAATTTTCACAAATTTTAATTTCTTTAAAATTTTAATTTTCAGCAAGACTCTTGTAAAATAAAATACATGTGCTATCTGTACATAATGAGTGAGGAAAAGATTGTGCTCAAGGAAGTATTCTTCAACACAGGGTTTAAATTGTCAAAATTTGATCTTTATTAATGTAATTTTATTCAAATATGTTTTTGGAGTGAAATTTTCAAATAGGATACTGACTTTGATTAAATTTAGAATGTTTCTATAGGAAATATCTTTTTTGCATTTAAAAAAATTTAAAGTTTTTATTTAGGTATAATTAGTAAATAAATATGTTATATCTCTAAGGTCTATAATATGTGCACTGTTTAATGATTTCTATTATCAAGCTAATTAACATGTCCATGTAATAAGGTCTATTAGCAATTTCAGGTACACATTGCATTATTATTAGCTATAGTCCCCATGGTATACACTAGTTCTCCACAACTTATAAATGCAAATTTTTACCTTTGATGAGGTGCTGCACTCCCTTGCTCTCTTATCTTACATCCTTGGCCACCACCATTCTTCTCTCTTTTTTATGAATTTAACTATTTTGAAATATGCAGGTAAGAGAGCTCATGCAATATTTGTCTCCAACTTGCAATACTTACTTGTCCTCCAACTTCAACCACATTGTACCAGATGATAAGACTTTCTTTTAAAAACTGAATAATATCTTATTGTAAATACCATAATTTCTTTAGCCTCTCGTCCATTAACAACTCTTAGGTTGTTTCCACGCTTTGGCTATTGTAGATAATGTTCCTGTACTGTCCTCCATTGTATCTACAATTTCAAAACCATTTCAAAAGGAACAAGGAATTCACCAATGAAAAGAAAATAAAGTACTGAATCCTGTAAACATAAGGATAGTTAGAGAGGTACATTATTTTGTGATTTTTGTCAGTGCATAAATATCAGAGAGTACTTACACAATCTAAAGTGGCTACTGCATCACTAAGCAATATAATGTTACAGGATTACTACCATTTTTGACCAAAATGTCATCTTGCAATGCATAACTAATTTTTTAAAAATGGTAGTAGCAAGTTCTTACCTATCAATTATTAATTTACTATAATTAGATTAAATGCCCCAATTAAAAAATGTAGTCCTCAAAAAACTAGAAAAGGAACCACCATTTGACCTGGTTATACCACTCATTGTTGTATATCCAAAGGATTTAAAATCAGGATACTACAGTGATGCAGCCACATCATTGTGTATAGCAACTCGACTCACAATAGCTTATCTATGGAAGCAACCTAGGTATCCTTCAGCAGATGAAGGGGAAAAGGAAATGTGGTATATATACACAATGGAATATTACTCAGCTGTAAAAACAAATGACTTATGACTTTTGCCAGTAAATGGATGAATGTGGAGACTATCATGTAACTGAAATAAGCCAGTCCCCCAAAACCAAAGTTTGAGTGTTTTTTCTGATATATGGATGCTAAAACACAACAAGCGGTGAGGAAGTGTCTGTAGAATAAAAGTTTAGTAGATTAGAAAAAGGGAAATGAAGGGAAGGAACAGGAGTAGGAATAGGAAAGGTAGTGGAATAAATCAGACATAACTTTCCTATGGTCACATATGAATACCCTACCAGTGAAATTCCCCAGTGTGTGTAATCACAAGACTGGGATCATAGTTAGAATAAGTTATAATCTATGTATTATAAGGTGTCAAAATATACTCTACTGCCGTGTGTATCTATAAAGAATAAATCAGCAGGCGCAGTTGTGCCTGTCTGTAACATCAGCAGCTTGGGAGGCTGAGACAGTAGGATCACGAGTTCAAAGCCAGCCTCAGCCAAAGCGAGATGCTAAGCAACTCAGTGAGATCCTGTCCTGTCACTAAATAAAATACAAATTAGGACTGGGGATGTGGCTCAATGGTTGAGTGCCCCTGAGTTCAATCCATGGTATCAAAAAAAAAACAAAAAAACAAAAATTTGTAAAAATATATAGATTAACTTCCTGGATTAAAAAATAAGATTTGAGGCTGCAGATGCCACTGCAGTGCCCAGAGGTCTCTTCTCTAGGCATGGCCTCGCTTGCCTCAGTTACCTCAGACTCTACTTCCCAAGCTACCTCTGTGGAATCTGCTACTGAACAGGAAATCTCCTTTCAATACCGTCATGGCTGCATCTCTGATTCTGAGGTGGCTTCGAGGTCTTCTTTCTGGGTGCTGCTGCCTCAGAAAACACCACTCCCCGCAAGTAACTGAAGCCAACACTGCTACTGACACCTGGACATTGCCTGGTCACACTGTCCCCACAGCTGCAGTTGCTGATGCTGTTGCCGTGGCTACATCTGCTGCTGTTGCTGATGACCCACTGCTGCCAAAAACCACCGCCACTAACGCTGCTGCTACCATGGCCTAGAGAACTCTTCCAGGGAGACTCCAGGTTTGGTTGAACGTGGCTGCACCCATTTGGGGACACCAGCCAGGAGCTGGGTCCTAGGTGCCAGCAAGTTTACCACCACAAGAGCCTCTGTGGGGGGACTCCAGCTGGGACCTGCAGGTCCAGTGTGGGGGTGCCTGTGGGTTTGGAGGAGCCTGGGGTCTTCTTGCTGAGAGTGCTGGTGGCCCTTGTCTTGCTGCTTCATCTTGGGGTTGCTCCTTTGCATGAGTGTACCCCTGGTGGTCTCTCTGCCACTGGGAGCAACATTGAGATCTTGGGACTGCAGCGTGGTTGAGCCTGAGGTATCTGAAACCCAGATCAGTGGGATAGAGACTGGGTTTGTGAGGGCTGATCTGGGTTTGGTGATCCTGAGAGACTTCAGAGACAGGGCTGAGAAACTGTTGAACACTGACAGAGTCCGTTCAGCTTTCCAGCAAGATTCATTTTATTTTATTTTTTGATTTGCTAATCTCTACCATATTTGGAACAGTATGTTTTTATGCATCAGTGTGTGGAGGACAATAATACATGATTGGTGTTTTGCATTTTTGTTGTATTCTTGAGTCTTTAATTTTTTCTCTTTGTTCATATTCCTCATCTCTCCTATTTTCTTGGATTTTTTTCCAACATTTCTTCAAACAACAGCCAATCTCTGTCAGCCCCTCTTCCACTCTTCCTGTGAATTTTTACTTCTAACTTCTCTCTTCCTCCCTTGTGAATATCTCATACTACTCTGTTCTCTCATCCACCATTTGAAATGGTAAACCATTTTAGTGAATTTTCTTTTTGTACCATAGATAGTTATTGAACTCATCATTTTGGTTTAACACGAGAGAGCAGTAGATGCTTTAGTGGGAGCTGATAGGTTTTAGACTATATATTGTGTACACTGGGTGCTGTAGATATTGGTCTCACCATTAAAGATGAAGTGCTGGAAAACTTCAGGGACACTATAGGTCTCAGGGTAGAATTTATGATGCCTCAGATCCATACTTCTAGATGGGAAAACACACTAACAACATGAAAAATCAAGGAAATAAAGCACCCCAAACAAACCAGATGCTTCAACAACAGAAGCCACTGAAATTACAGTAGAAGAAATGTGCGACAAGGAATTCAGAATGTACATAGTTCAATTGATCTATGAAATAAAGGATAGTACAAGGAGTGAAATCAAAGAAAAAATACAGGAAGTGAAAGACCACTTCAATAAAGAATTAGAGATTGTGAAAAGAAAAGCAGAAATCCTTGAAAAGAAGGCATCAGTAAATCAAATTATAAATTCAATAGAAAGCATCACCAACAGACTAGACCACTTGGAAGATGACAGAACCTTAGACGATGAAGACAAAATATGTAATTGTGAAAGCTGAGCTGACTATGCAGAGAAGATGGCAAGAAATCATGAACAAAACATCCAAGAAAGATCAAATTTAAGAGTGATCAGAATAGATGAAGGAGCAGAGATACAAACCAAAGGAATGCACAATGTTTTCAAGGATATAATAGCAGAAAATTTCCCAAATCTAAAGAATGTAATGGAAAATCAAACAGAAGAGGCTTGCAAGACCCCAAGTGTACAAAATTACAGCAGACCCACACCAAGACACATTATAATGAAATGAGTAACACACAGGATAAAGATAAAATCTTTAAGGCTATGTAAGAAAAAAAATCAAATTACATATAGGGCGAAACCAATTTGAATCTCAACTGATTTCTTAACCAAGACCCTCAAGGCTAGAAGGTCTTGAACATATCTCAAGCTCTGAAAGAAAACGAATGTCAACCAAGAATTTTATATATAGCAAAATTAAGTTTGAGATTTAAACATGAAATTAAACCTTCCATGATAAACAAAAATTAAAAGAATTCACAGCTAGAAAGCCTACACTACAGAACATTCTCAACAAAATATTCTAACAAGATGAAGTGAAAAGAAAAAAAAAATAAAAATTAGCAAAGAGAAGATCTACACTAAAGTGACATTCAACCAAATGAGAAACTAAGATAAATCAAATAACAGGAATAAATCAACATGACAGAAAACACAAATTATATCTCAATAATAACCTTGAATGTTAATGGCCTAAACTTATCAATCAAAAGACATAGACTGGCAGATTGGACTAAACAGCAAGACCCAACAATATGCTGTCTTTAAGAGACTCACCTCTTGGGCAAAGTATCCACAGGCTGAAAGTGAAAGGATAGGAAAAAACTTATCACACATATGAACTGTGTAAACAAGCAGAGGTTTCCATTCTCTTAGATAAGTAAACTTCAAAATAAAGTTGATCAGAAGAGACAAAGAAGCACATTTCATACTTCTTAAGGGAAGTTTATATAAGCAGAACATAATGATTATAAATATTTATACCCTGAACAATGGAGC
The DNA here is from genome assembly GCF_047511675.1 of Marmota flaviventris. Lineage (NCBI taxonomy): Eukaryota > Metazoa > Chordata > Mammalia > Rodentia > Sciuridae > Marmota > Marmota flaviventris. The sequence goes on along the minus strand of NC_092514.1, from coordinate 10,757,739 downwards.
ATCTCAGTACATCAAATAAACCCTTCTCAATTTCAAAAGTCAAATAGACCACAATAAAATAATACAAGGTGACTTTAATACACCTTCATCACTAGTGGACAGATCATCCAAATAAAAACTAAATAATGAAAATATAGAACTAAATAATACAATCAATAATTTAGACTTAAAGACATATATAGAATGCTTCATCCATCAATGAGCAGATATACTTTTTCTCAGCACCACACAGCTCCTTTTCTAAAATAGACCATATTTTATGCCACAAAGCAACTCTTAGTAAATACAAAAATACAGAGATAGCACCCTGCATTCTATCAGAGCACAATGAAATGTAATTAGAAATCAAAATAAAATAAAAATTATAAGCTACTGTATAAAAAAGAAGTCAAGGATGAAATAAAAAACTCTTAGAGGTGAATGAGAACACTGATACAACATATAAAAATCTCTGAGGTATTATGAAAGAGGTACTGAGAGGAAAGTTTATTGCATTGAGTGGATTCATTAAAAGAATAAAAAGTCAACAAATAAATGACCTAACACTACATCTAAAGGCCCTAGAAAAAGAAAAACAAATCAATACCAAAAGCAGTAGAAGACAGGAAATAATTAAAATCAGAGCTGAAATAAATGAAATTGAAACAAAAGAAACAATTTTAAAAATTGATAAAATATAAAGTTGGTTCTTTGAAAAAATGAATACAATAGATAAATACCTGGCTATGATAACAAAGAGAAAATGAGAGGAAACTCAAATCACTAAAATACAAGGTGAAGAAGGAAATATCACAATGCACATGTCTAAAATTATAAATTTTGAAAATTTATAATCCAATAAAATAGAAAATATTGAAGAGATCGACAAATTTCTAGAGATATATGACTTAACCAAACTGAATGGGGAGGTCATACATGATTTAAACAAATCAATTTCAAGTAATGAAATAGAAAATGCCATCAAAAGCCTACCAACTAAGAAAAGCCTAGAATCAGATGGATTCTCATCCAACTTGTACAAGACTTTCAAAGAAGAATTAACACCAATACTCCTCAAAATATTCCATGAAATAGAAAAGGAGGGAACCCTTCCACACTCATTCTATGATGCTAATATCACCCTGACACCAAACCAGACAAAGATACATCAAGGAAAGAAAGCTTCAGACCAATATCCCTGATGAACATAGATTAAAAAATTCTAAACAAAATTCTGGCAAATTGCATACAAACACATATTAAAAAGATAGTGCACCATAGTCAAGTGGAGTTCATCCCAAGGATGTGGCGCTGGTTCAACATATAGAAATCAATAAAGATAATAAATTAATCTTAAGATAGACTAACAGGGAAAGACAGAAGACTGAAACAACATCAAGAATGAAAAGAGATATCATAACACTATAACAGAAACCACAGAAATACAATATATTCATAAAGACTATTCTGAACCATTATACAATAGCATGTATATATTCACCCACAAATATATCATTCTATGATATCTTTTCAGGCATTTGTGGGATGTTTTGGGGATTTTCCCCTGCAGATAATGGTGCTATTTACTACATGAGTACAATGAAGGATACACAATATATGATCAATGCAATAGTCACAAAAAATATTGACAAATTTTAACATCCTTTCATGGTCAAAGCTCTCACCAAATTAAGTACAGGGGCCACACATCACAAACCCTTAGCTAATCAGTCTTCATCATGCACATTGAAACATTTCCTCTAAGACCAAAAATAAAACAAGAATACACAGACTTGCCACTTTTATCCAATATAGAACTTGAAGTCCTACCCAGAGCAGCCAAACAAGTAAAAAAAAAAAAAAAAACAAAAGACATTCAAATTGGAAAATAAGAGGCAAAATTCTTTCTGTTTGGACATGATAAACAGGGAAACAGGGTTTATACAAGAAACCCTAAAGACTCCACAAAAAAAGGTGTTAGAACTGATAAACAGATTCAATAAAGTTGCAAGATCCAAGAGTGAACATTTCTATACACTAAGAGTAAAGTATCTGAAAAACAAATTAATCTTGTTTATAATGTCATCGAAAATATATTTATGAATAAATTTAGTTAAAAATTTGAATGATCTGTATTCTCAAAATTAAGAAACATGAATGAGAAAAATAGAAGATGACTAGTAAATACATATTAGATATACTGTGTATATAGTAGGTATACTGTGTTCAGATGTACTACTCTAAGAAACACCTGGGAATACAAATGTAGGCCATCTATTGTTTATACAGCAATTCTCATATTCTAGGATGACTTTAAACTTCCTACCCCTACCCTCAAACAATGCCTTACAGATTTATCTTTTAGTTCTGAAAAAAATGTTTTCCTTCTGCTAAATTTTACCTACTTACTACTTTTGTAGATATCTACCAATAAATAGCCAGCAGGTGTCCTATCTCTCTCTAGGTGCAGACACCCATCTTGGGTCACTGCTTTTATTTTTAGCAGAGGAGTCTGAAATGTTAATAGGAGCTTTTACATTGCAGGCCACAAATAGAACTAGATAATTAGATGGGAGCCCTTTGAGATTAAATATTTTAGGCAATAGAATTAAACATTTAAAAAAACTTAATTGAAATAATATTTGATAAAGTATCTCTTTGTGAATCTAAATAGTACTTTCTAGAGTGAAAATTTTTATTCAGTTTGATTTATCATGGAGTCAGGAGGTAGCATGATCTAATGCAGAGTTTCAATTACATCAGCTCCTACAGGATCCTATTTGTGTAACTTTTAGTCATTGGGCATGAATTCAGCAAACATTGCTTCTGGGAAAACAGACTGAGAAATACAATGTGACATGGAGCATGATTTCTTTTTTTCTATTATAAAGAAATTTAATAAGAAAAGAAAGACAATATTTATTGCTCGCAGATGAATGTTCCTGCAGACAAATTAATTCACTCTATATTGATTTAAACAAATTTATTCATTCTGTCTTCCATGAGATACACTCCCCCTAAAAAAGATATCACATTTAAAAGTAGTTTTTGAGAAAACCAAGATTTTATAGAAAACATCACTTTTAAAAATAGTCAAACAATGGCTTAGTGTGTTGCCATACTCCTGATCTATAATCCCAGAAACTCTGGAGGCTGAGATGGGAGGATTTCAAGTTCAAAGCTAGCCTCAGCAAGTTAGTGAGACTTCAGGAATTGAGTAAAACCTTGTCTCAAGATTTAAAAAAAGCACTGGGGAAAAAACTCAGTGTTAAAGTACTCCTGTGTTCAATTTCCAGTTGTTTATGTTCCCCACCAAAATTCTAACAACATAAATATCTCAACTCTCTAGATTATAAATTCTAAAACTTTTTTTTTTCATTCATAGGAACACTTTATATTACATAAATAGATTGAGGATATAAAGGGATTTTTGTGGAATATATATATATATATATATATATATATATATATATATATATATAAATAAATATATAAATCTAACACATTACAAATTAAAACTATGAAATTTTAAATATATATTTGTTGAGAGCCACTGCCAGGTCAAGATGGTGCCTGGCATTTTGCCAGAAGGAGCAGTTCCTGCTGCCTTGGGTGCCTGCTATTTTTGAGCTCTCAGGGAGTTCCTGGAGAGTTCATGTGGGTGGCGTGCAGCGTGGGTTCTAAAAATAAAGTTCGTTCCTGCTTGAATCTTCAAGTGGCTCATGATTTGTGCCCAGCCAGACTGTGGCATATATTTACTAATTCATTTTAATTACTAATAAATATATTTTGTTCATATAAATAGTCTATCTTTATGAAAAAAATACTATATCTTACTATATTCTACCCTCACACACACCAAAAAAGAGAGAGTAGAATTATATTACAGCTTTGCACATTTTTTTCATGTTTGGCTTAACAGATCACAGCAGGTTTATTTCTTGCTTCCCACATACATGAATGAAGTTTAAAAATGGAAAAGTTTTTAAAAGAATTTTTATACAATTGTGGAAATTATTTGTTTTAATAATAAAGTTTGACAAGTGGTGATTTGCTAGATTTATTAATGATTAGTTATAATGTAGAATCTAAATTTGTATCATGTACTTTTTACATAAAAATTCATTTTCTTACAATCTGAAGGATCATTTACCCTGTCATGATTTTCTCACATCATTTATTACTCTTTGGGATACACTGGTTCCCTACATTATGCAGATACTGGTTTTAGAAACATTTTATTTTTGTGGGATCAAGACATTGCATTTGTTAATATCACCTAGTTCTGTACAGAAAATTTATTTGTTTATTTATCTATTTATTTATTTATGTACCAGGGATGGAACCTGGTACTCAAGCACTGAGCACATCACATTTTTAGTTTTTATTTTGAGACAGGTTCTTCCTAAGTTGGTCAGGGCCTGGCTGTGTTGCTGAGGTTGGCTTAGTACTTAAAATCCCCTCTGCCTCAGCCTCCCAAGTGAATGTTATTACAGGCATTCACCACCAGGCCCGGTTAAAATCTAAATTTTTACCACAATTACTCAACATTCTATAATGTTTATGGTATGAATTTGCATTATCGTAAAGTGACTTTCTGTTACTTACTTATACCATAAAATGCATACCTGATTTTGATATTAACATCTTATACACTTTCTCATTATCTCTTTCATGTATCATTATATAGATCATTATATATAATGTATATATATATATATATATATATATATATATATATATATATATATATATTTCCATTTAGTCTTCTCGGGTATGTTGTATACAGAATTTATATTGTTTCTAAGTTTTTAAGACCAATATCAATAAGAGTAAATGTTAAGAATGAGAAAAATTTTGTAATTAGCATTGAACTTCAAACTAACTTCAACTGCATCCAAAATTAAATGAGGAATTTTATCAGTATCCACCAGTTATTGTGTAGATGTCTTCATAATTCTTGCATGTTAGAATTCTATTTCCTTATAGTAAAGACAATTGATTTATTTTTAAATTTTAACATTCATATAAAGTGTACTAAAGTGCTTAGATTTCAGCTGAGGAATGGTGAATAAATGAAAGTAACAGAGTCCATATTCTAGTGGGTTCATTGTGTCAGACACTGGACAATAGAAATATTTAATATAACTTTTCTCATTACTTTAAAATATCTAGATTAACTTCATACATGGTTTCATTTATGGAAGAATTTTTAAGAAATTGTAAATGTCCTTGAGCAAAAAAGAGATCCTTTGTCAGATAATGAATTGGAGAATAATTTAGGAATAAGTTTCCCAGAGAAGAAGTATAAATAAAAGGGAATTTTTAATTCCAATTGTTAAAAGAAAAATGGGAAGAAATTTCTACTATTTTAATAGAGACAAAACAAGTGGAAAGCAGGAGAAAATGGAATAAAAAACAATGCAATATTTTCCCTTACGTGACCTAAATCACACCACATTAAACACAGCAAGCCTTTCTTGCAGGGCATAGCACCAAGGACAAGGTACTGTACAGGATATTTTAAGGTAATGGTTTAAATCATTTCTTTTACCTCGTCATTAGCTGGGGAGTTAATCACAGCAGTATTTCTATGTGCCGTGTTGGTGAGAAGCCCCACAGCCCAGTTTAACAGAAGCACTCCTCACTGGGAGGCAAATAGCTTTCTTTGCTCTCCAGCCAATCTGGAGACTTCCAACAGCCAGGGCTTGGTGCAGGCTGGCCAGGAAGCGGAACACAGTTGCAGAGAACACTGGCCTTCCTTTGGAGGCGATAATTAGCCTTATAATTCATACTGGAGTCAAAGTAATTAAAGATCGGAAACTGTTATTCACAAGTTGCAGAACTTAGAAATGAGTAAATAGCCGCCCAAAAATCTAGATGTGGGCCCCTTTGCCTGTGTTTACCTGGGAAAAACTTGTGGGCTTGCAGCCTTCAGCATCCTCTGGTCCTCGGGAGGGCTGTAATGCCATGGAACATGCAGTTCTTCCTCCTTTGTCCCCAGTGTAGCCTCTGGAATAGTCTGATTTTCAGAAAAATGGGAGATAATCACCCCACAAGTCAATTTAATAAAATCATAGACAGCTGGAGGATCCAGAGGGGGAAAAAAATAACTTTCCTTGTTATTTTCCCCAAAATATCTTTTCAATACTGCCTAAAAATTTGATAATAAAAACTTTTGCTTTTCAGTGACCACTAACTCAAACTTTTACTCAAGAAAGAAAATGGCAAGGCAGTCAGCAGAGAGAAACGGATGTGGAATAAAGCTAGAAAGATGAATAAAGCCAGATTATTGAAAAGGACAGCATGGGGGACTTGGTTCTCTAAAAAAAAGAGATGAAAGTGTTTTAGGGGAGAGAAAGATATGTTGCCTTTGGCAATAAAAATGGTCTTTTGTGACTCAGGAGTAGCATGCAGCCATCCAGAGATCTTGTGCTGACAGAATTCATCAGAGAAGTTGTCTTGTAACCATCTCTCCACAGAGAGCTCAAGTCTGGAGAAAGCTGGTGGACTCCCATTTCCTCATGTGTCAAGGGCTAAGGGAGATAGTCTAGTTTTAGACACAAAAAGTAGTTTTTCCTAGAATTTTCAGTAATCTTCTGTTCTGATTATTTGGGGATTCTGTGGAAGGTAAGTTTTCTCTGCTTTTCTGCTTGCACAAAGGTAAGACTTCAATTTTGAAATATGAAGAATGTGTGCATGTGGTGGTATGTTTGTGGGTATGTGTGCATATTTATAGTGTTTGAGGATATCTATGAGTACTGTTTGTCAGTGTATACCTTTTTTGTTGTGTGTACATGTGTACATATTGTGTATGTGTGTGTGTGTATGTGTGTGTTATTTTCAGGAAGGAAATGGTAGAAGTCCAGTTGTGAAACCTTAAATAAGATTTCACTTGATTTCTATATGGGAAATCAAACTAATAAAACTGTGGTCTGATTCAAAGACAGCCGCACCTATTGTGTTGAGCACATTTCTTATTAAAAGGTTTGTGCATAATTCATGTTTTCTGTAGTACACTGACAGTTCTCTACAGCCTGTTCAGAGAAAGTAAGGAAAAGTTACCTCATTCTGCCCATGAATCTGTACTTTAGTCTGCCAGTAGACATTCTTCAGAGACACAACCATCCAAGGCCATCTCAAGACTCAAGGTGAGATTTCAACCGGCAATGAGCTTGTGATTTGTATAATTTCTCTGAACGTTAACTATGCTTGACAGTTAATTCTGTCATCCACATTTCATCTTCTCTGAACTTTATGTTCCCACATCAGAATCCGTCTTTTTTTACAGATGTGTGTACAGTTGTACCTGGAAAATATTTTAGGCCCACAAGGAGAAGAAGAAAGATTGTGTTGAATCTCACTGCTTGGGAAGGTGACTGAGCAGCCTCTTCTACATTACCCTTTGGGAGAAGACTTCAGGAAAGAGTGCTTCAGGAAAAAGAAATGATAACTGGTTAAGAATCCTTCAACCCAAATTATATGTTCTAAAACTGTAGAGTCTGCAATAACGACAGGAAATTCCAGGATCTGAAACGTATTAGTGATCTGAAATTTAAGTAATGTAAATTTCCCCCCAAATGACAGTTATAAAGCATAGTGTAAAATAACATGATCCATAATTTTGCAGATATTTGTAGGTATTGATTGTTGAGGAAAGGGAAAATAGGTACAGGAAATATAATTTTAAAGCCATATTAAAATCACTTTTTGCTAGGGTATAGCTCAATGGTAGAGCTTTTACCTAGCATGCATGAGGCCCTGGGTTTCACCCTGTAAAAATAGATAAATAGGAGAGAGAGAGAGAGAGAGAGAGAGAGAGAGAGAGAGAGAGAGAGAGAGAGAGAGGAGGAAGAAGAAGAAGAAGAAGAAGAAGAAGAGGAGGAGGAGGAGGAGGAGGAGGAGGAGGAGGAGGAGGAGGAGGAGGAGGAAAGGAAGGAAGGAAGGAAGGAAGGTAGTAAGTTAGTTTGATTTACTTTTTCCATTATGGGTGGGCATTTGGCACTGACCCATGACAGTATTCTCCCATAATCTGCCTTTGTAAAGCATCTGCATCCCTCAGTAAGCCCCAGAGTACCACACATGCCTGAAATCCTATATCTGCTATCCTTGCCATTCATGTCTCATCTTGGTATTTAGGGTTCATACCTACTCATGATTTGTGTATTGCCTGTAGTTCCTCCAGAAAAAAAAATACCATTTCTTAACAGTTCACTAGAGAAGATTATAATTCATAGAAACTAATATCATTTTCATATTGGAATTCTGTCCAAATACAAATCCCAGATGGATGTTCACATGTTCCTTAGCGACCCCAGCCTGCAGAGATTTGTGTTTTCTCCTCCTGCCTTTTTCTTTTATAGCTTTCAGCATAAACTTAATCACATATATTTAACCTCCATAATTGTTCTCAGTATAAATTATTACTCTGACAGTGTTTAATATCCTGTCAGCAGGATCTACGTTATTCCCTCTATATATCCCATGAAGTACCTAGAATACTACTTAGTAGGTACTCAAAAATGTTCATAGATTTTATTTGGTAATGTCATAAATGGTAAATTGTAAAATCACTTAATCTCTTCAGTTATTGGGATTCTAGACTTGGGTTCTTACTGGTGTGCGAGTCAACTCACTGTAAGCTGAAAGAATGTGTCACATTGACACTTACACTCTGCATGCATCTCTGTGCCCTGTAGGTTAGAATGCAAGCACATGGGTTCTTTGTTCAACCTAGAATGCAGTATGGGGTCCTCAGTAAGTGCATGATGAATGAAGAAAACTTATTCTATCAGATTACACGGAATGTCAGCAAGTTCAAACCCCCACTTTTGAGAACACTCCTCCCCATTTGGAGGTGAACCTGGTAGTTAGTAAAGTTCCCTCTATATTGGCCACAACTGACCGGCCCTAGGGTGTACACTGACCTGAGCAATCTAGTCAGATCCTTCCTTATTCTTGCAGAAGTAGAAGTTGAGGGAACTTGGGTACAAACCGTGACTAAGGAGGGCAGTGAGGTGGACTGTGGACTGGGAATGCCACGTTCCACCTTTGCAAGATGGAGAGAAGAGAAAGCTGATCTGTGGAGAGAACAAATGGAACAAAGGCCAAAAGGAGGAGAGTCCAGTCCTGTGGCAAGAACAGGGGAGCTTTGCCCCAGCACCCTATCCTGACTCTGTTTCTAATCCCTTGGGAGATCAATTTACTTCCAGTCCTTAGTTTCCACGAGTCTTCATGAGTCAGTCCTGGGCAATCCCAAGCTAGTTATTAGGGTTTCCCACCACTATATTACCAAAATTGTTTTTTCTTTTTTTAAATTTTTACTGTTGGTTGTTCAAAACATTACATAGTTCTTGATATATCATATTTCACACTTTGATTCAAGTGGGTTATGAACTCCCATTTTTACCCTGTATACAGATTGCAGAATCACATCAGTTACACATCCATTGATTTACATATTGCCATACTAGTGTCTGTTGTATTCTGCTGCTTTTCCTATCCTCTACTATCCCCCCTCCCCTCCCCTCCCCTCTTCTCTCTCTACCCGCTCTACTGTCATTCATTTCTCCCCCTTGTATTATTTTTCCCTTTCCCCTCACTTCTTCTTGTATGTAATTTTGTATAACCCTGAGGGTCTCCTTCCATTTCCATGCAATTTCCCTTCTCTCTCCCTTTCCCTCCCACCTCTCATCCCTGTTTAATGTTAATCTTCTTCTCATGCTCTTCGTCCCTACTCTGTTCTTAGTTACTCTCCTTATATCAAAGAAGACATTTGGCATTTGTTTTTTAGGGATTGGCTAGCTTTACTTAGCATAATCTGCTCTAATGCCATCCATTTCCCTGCAAATTCTATGATTTTGTCATTTTTTAATGCAGAGTAATACTCCATTGTGTATAAATGCCACATTTTTTTTTATCCATTCGTCTATAGAAGGACATCTAGGTTGGTTCCACAGTCTTGCTATTGTGAATTGTGCTGCTATGAACATTGATGTAGCAGTGTCCCTGTAGCATGCTCTTTTTAGGTCTTTAGGGAATAGACCGAGAAGGGGAATAGCTGGGTCAAATGGTGGCTCCATTCCCAGCTTTCCAAGAAATCTCCATACTGCTTTCCAAATTGGCTGCACCAATTTGCAGTCCCACCAGCAATGTACAAGTGTACCCTTTTCCCCACATCCTCGCCAGCACTTGTTGTTGTTTGACTTCATAATGGCTGCCAATCTTACTGGAGTGAGATGGTATCTTAGGGTGGTTTTGATTTGCATTTCTCTGACTGCTAGAGATGGTGAGCATTTTTTCATGTACTTGTTGATTGATTGTATGTCCTCCTCTGAGAAGTGTCTGTTCAGGTCCTTGGCCCATTTGTTGATTGGGTTATTTGTTATCTTATTGTCTAATTTTTTGGAGTTCTTTGTATACTCTGGATATTAGGGCTCTATCTGAAGTGTGAGGAGTAAAGATTTGTTCCCAGGATGTAGGCTCCCTATTTACCTCTCTTATTGTTTCTTTTGCTGAGAAAAAACTTTTTAGTTTGAGTAAGTCCCATTTGTTGATTCTAGTTATTAACTTTTGTGCTATGGGTGTCCTATTGAGGAATTTGGAGCCCGACCCCACAGTATGTAGATCGTAGCCAACTTTTTCTTCTATCAAATGGCGTGTCTCTGATTTGATATCAAGCTCCTTGATCCATTTTGAGTTAACTTTTGAAGTAGCTTGAAAAGTATTTGTATTAGTTCCTCTTTAAAGGTTTTGTAAAACTCTGCTGTATAACCATCTGGTCCTGGGCTTTTCTTAGTTGGTAGTCTTTTGATGGTTTCTTCTGTTTCCTCAATTGATATTGTTCTGTTTAGGTTGTCTATATCCTCCTGTCTCAATATGGGCAGATCATATGACTTAAGAAATTTATCGATGCCTTCACTATCTTCTATTTTATTGGAGTATAAGGATTCAAAATAATTTCTGATTATCTTCTGTATTTCTGAAGTGTCTGTTGTGATATTGCCAAAATTGTTTTTTCTATTTGAATACAAAAACTGTAGTAGAGTTTGAACTATAAGATAATGTAGAATATTTTTTTAGCTGGTGGTCAATTTGTCCCTCTTTCAGCTCTACCATACGCTGTGCTTGACTAAGTAATGTCTTAATTTTCTTATTGCTGAGTTAACGATGTTCATCTCGATGACATGGACGATTTCATCTCCCTACTTCTGTGATTCTGCCACAGCACCAGTTATGTCAATGAAAATGACAATAATAAATTAGCCAAATGTTTCCACATATTTGGACATTTGGTAACATGTGGAGAACATATCCAGGTATTTATAGCATGCTTTAATTTTCACTTAGATTAGTTAAATTGGTACAGTTTCATTTCAAACTCATTTTTACAATCCTTCACATTCACGTAGCACCAGACTTTATTTGTTTTATTCTGAGATATTTTCCGAATAGCAATCATGAAATCAAAATTGTGTTTAAATAGGCTTTTCTGATCCATGTGCATGGAACACCTGTTTTTTTATGTCTACAGAAAGCTCTGTCTCATTAAAAATTTAGTACCATGATTTTATGTTCTTTTGTTCTGAATATATTAAAGTATCTTTCCCAAAAACATTTATAAGATTTCCTGGTTGTAAGTAAATGCAAAAAAACATTAAACAATTAAAGAAAATCAAAACTTGGAGTATGGCCTTAATACTAATAAATACAGACCCAAGGACCAGAAACTGAAAAGATGGCATGTTGAGGGGGGAAAAAAAAAACAAGAACGCTTATCACATCCAACTCTAAATTTTTAATAAACCACTCATACTAGGTTCTAAAAAATAGGATCCTAGATGGTTAGATTAAATTGCCATTGTTAATGCAGAAAAAATTTTCAAGTCATAATTCATTCTATTCTTATTTCTTGTTAAGCTGCTACAAAATATGTCCCCTGACCCAAGTTCAATACTGTACATAAAATTATATTTCTGTTATACAACAAAGTCTGCCTAAAACAATGAAAACAATGTTTTAAAATGCTCTCATAACTGAGTCCAAATCCAAAATGTTAGTTTTGCTTATGCAGTTATCTATAATATTCTGATTCCATGGGAAAACTCATATTACAAACAGGGCAGGATTATTTGGGGGGCCCAGAACTCATGCCTAGAGCCACAACATTAACCCAGTGTCTTAGTCCAGAACATACTGCCATCCAACCCAGTGCAGATGACCATTTGTCCCTGGCTCAGATACACATAGGCAGTTAAGGAGCTTACTCATGGGCATGAACCACTCTCTAGATGGTGGAAACCAACTAGACTCAGCATCCAGACTCATCCTGTCATCTTTTCAGTTTCCTGTCCTTGGGTCTGTATTGATTAGTCATGTTCCAACTTTTTTTTTATTAATTTAATATATTTTTTACATTTACTTATGACCAGGAAATCTTATAAATGTTTTGGAGCAGAACATCAATGTGGGTGACTGGCAGGAAAAGTATGATAAAAGCTGTCTGATAACCACAGATGGGAAGAAAAATAAGACATATGCCAAAGTTAGGACTTCAGAAAATCTACAAACAGGTACAGAAAAATAAAAAATAGCTTAGTTTAGATGGTGCATGAAGGTAGTTAGTAGGAAATAAAACTAGAAATTATGTTGGAACCAGATTATAAATGACACTATTTGGCAAGCCAAGGAAGTCAAAACTCAAAAAATATCTGAGACACCTGTTTTAGACAGCTTTTTCATCACTGTGACCAAAAGACCTAACATGAGCCATTGAAAGATGATAAGTTTGTTTGGCTCATGATTTTAGAGGTTTCAGCCTCTATACAACTGACTCCAGAGATCTGGACCCAAGGTGACACAGAACATCATGGTGGAAGCATGTGGCAGAGGAAAATCTTTTGGGACATGGTAACAAAGAGTCCAAAAGAGCTTCATGACCATGAATAAAATATAAACCTCAAACTCATACCCCCAGTGACCCACCTCCCCAGCCACACCCTACCTGCCTGCAGTTATCACTCAGTTAATCCTTTCAAGTGGTTAATGCACTGACTTAGGTTAAGACTCTCATAACCCAATCCATTCTGCTTGTGAATTTTCTTGCATTATCTCACACATGAGCTTTTGGGGGATACTTCATATCCAAGCTGTACCCATACTCTTTGTGATTTTTTAAAATTTTTAATTTGTTCTGCTCAGTTATACACAACAGTAGAATGCATTTTGACATATTGTACATACAAGGAGTATAACTTCCCATTCTTGTGGTTGTACATGACTAGAGGTACATTGGTTGTGTATCCATATGTGAACATAGGACGTTTTGTCCAATTCATTCTATTGTCTTTCCTATTTGTATCTCCCCTTCCTTCCCTTAACACCCATTTTTTAAATAATCCAATTAACTTCTATTCCCCTGCATGATTTTTAAACAGAATATTGAATTATAATAATGGAAACAGGAATGACAATATTAGATCCTATTAATAAATCATAATCATCTAAATTGGGAGTGGTATTGCATGAAAACCAAGCTTAATAAGGGATAGTATATGGGCTCAGAAAGGAAAAATTACTTAACACCTACTTGACAAAAATTAATAAAATATACCTGTACTGTAAGATGGAAAGGTTTAATTTCTGTAAGAGAGGGCCAGAATGTTTAGAAATCTAGTCGCATGCCTTCCTTGTATCCTTTTTCTTTCATTCACCAACTCTATTTGACCCGCTACCAATTCAGGGCTACTTGTAATCTTCAGAAACACATGCGATTTCAGAAAAAAAAAAAAAAATCAAATCCACTTTGATCTACTACTCGAAGAGAGGAAAAGTCACCTTTACTGACCATAAAAGCTAATATCCACTGAGCAGACAATAGATGCCAGGCATAGTCCTATTCATTTTATAAGCCTTATCTCATTGCATCTTTCAAAAAACACTACATGGTAACTTCTATTGTATCATTTTCTGAGTTTAATATATATTGAAGAATTTTCCCAAGGCTACAGAGTTTATACACTTTGCTCTTAGCCAACCCACATGCTTTGTACTACATAATTTAAAAACATAACCTCTGATCTGGGGGTGTCAAAAGCTCTCACATGTTCATAGTTTCTACTTTTTTTCCTGTGAACCTGTCTGCCCCTTGTGCTTAAATTCTCTTACCTAAGCTGTGTCTGGTGGTTCCCACCATAGTCCAGGTGGTAGCCTACAGCACTGCTTACCCATGTTGAGCACTCCACTCCAAGGCTCCATCCCCCAGGTAAACATCACTGTGTAAAGTATGGCCACATGATGTGTTTGGGGCAATGATCTCTGAGTGCAGTGACAGGAATTCATTCTGGGGAGGATACAGAAGAGCTACTGATAATTCTCCATGACCTATTTCCTCTCTGCCACAGGAAGGCCAATGACAGAGATAAAGAGTTCCATCAGATTAGCTCTCTGAATGGAGATATGTTGAGTCAAAGCACAGCTGACCTTCAGTGGATCCCCTCTAAGAGTCAAACTCTGTGTCTCTATCTTCTGTCCTAAAATTTGTGCTTTCTCCTTTTTAGCCTCTGTGACTTAGAGACTCTCCTTACAGCACCAGTTTCTATCCTAAATGTTGCTGTAGATCACATGCCCCAAGAAACAGACTTCAGAATGCTGAGATTTGTAGATGGTGTATATATTGGGACGTGGTCTTTAGAAAATCACATGCAGCAGTGAGGGAAGTAGGACTGGGGGATGGAGGAGTAGTCCTGATGCAGTTGCAGAGAAGCTTTTGGCGATATGTTTAGCGATTGGGAACTGGAAACCCCATGGACTTTTCCCAGTTGGGGAAAGAGGATGGGATCCATGTCTACTCCATGGACCTGCTATTAGTCATGTTGTATACCCATAGGAAAGGCAGCTTATTTGACAATGTCAATTTCCATATAAGGGCTTAACCTTTATCCATCGTGGCAAAACTCTGTCCAGTCAGGACAATGGATTGCTTCATAGTCTTAAGTTCAGTAGAACTTTGCTGCATCTCCAAATGGAAGCATCCCCCTCTCAAAACTGAAAACTGCAAAGCAGAGGAGCTTGAGAGTCTCATAAACGAGAAGGACAAATTGCCATGTGTGAAGTTTGTATTGGTGGTTGACTTTCTCAAGAGACAGTGTCACATCAGGACCTCTGGGGAGGATGAATTCTCCAAAGCAATAAATGTGAATTATCCAGGTGAGTGAGAGTCCATGCTGTGTCAAGAGACAACGTACATTCCAGCAAGTATGACGATAAAGGCCACCATGAACATTCAATTTATATGTCCACTGTGCAAGCACTAGAGTTGCCACTGATATAGGCAGCTGACATAGGTCAATGCGCTTTGTTGAACATTTATGTCATATCAAGATGTTCACATTTTATGCCCACTTATATATGTTAGCCAGATATGTCAGTTTTTACATAGTTCTTGTCTTTGATGGTCCAATATTTTTCATGCCCAGCCATTTACTAAGCAGCCAAACCATGCTTGTTGCCCATAAGTCCAATATATTATTTTACTTCAGGATGACTTTCTATCCACACAAAATTCACAACATGATGTATTGCCTGAACTTGGCCAATGGGAGGATTTCACATAACTGCTGTTTTTGAGGCCACTGAGAGAAATTTAGGATCTTCTGTTTTCATTTTGCACATACCCAGAAGACTCATCTATCAACACTGATATTTTTCTTCTTCCATCAGCTGTTCATAAGGAAGTCTTCATGTGGCCATAGGTGTGAGCAGATGTAGACATTAGTGAAATGTGGTGGATAATATAGAGGACTCAGTTGCTGCTTATGCAGCTTATTTGTGCTTTCTTTCCTTGTCTATGTGTAAACCCAGATGTTCTTTTTCCATTTTTTTTTCCATGGTTGCTTTCAGGACAACAGAATATATTGTTTTGAGAGGACTGATAAATCCAGTTAAAGGTTGGTGACTTAGAACACAGGACAGCTAATGCCTTGCGGTCATTTTATCTTCTCTCTCCTATCTCAGTAACTTTTATGTGACATATAATTGCCTGTCATGTATGCCATATTGTGCTCCCATAACTCAGGTGTATACATTATGATCATCTGGGAGTTGCCATAAATCCATACCATTTTTACCCACTGCAGCCACCTCTACACCACAGGAACTGTTCGTTTATATGGATCAAGTAGAAAGTCTGCTTCTAATGCAGACTGTGCCTCCTGCAGCATCTTTACCTTCTCTGTTCCTTATCACAATATGGCAGCTCTCATTGGCATTTTATAAATTAACTGAGTAGTTGCCAAGTATGGATTGTGTTGCCCAGAACCTGTAGAGACCTACCAGATTTTCATCTTTTTTTCTTGGTGGCAAAAGGAGCTAACACAGTGTGTTTGAGACCATTGAACCCCACAATCTTCTCCAATGTGTTTGGGTCCTGAAACTTTTTAGGTTTATCTCCCATTCTGTGGAGTACGTATATCTTTCAAATGTCTTCAGCATACCTGAAATTTTTTGCTCTTCTTTTTCAACTAATAAGATGTCATGAACTTAGTAGATTCATGTGGTATTCTGCAGAATGTTCCTAGTTATTTCAGAATGTGTTAAGGTAGAGGGTAAATTAACGCATCTCAGAAGTAAGACCATAAATGTGCACTCTTGATATCCCTGTGTGAGTGTGAACTGCTTCTGATCTTCCTTCCTAGTAGGAATGAGAAGCACCATACCAATGGCTGTTCACCGTCTACGTGAACTCCCACTAACATGTTCTGTAATAATACAGCACTTACTCCAGCTTTTAACTTAATTGAGTTGCAGTCATTGACTGTCATCCTCCAAGATCAATCTGTTTTTATAACCAAATTTATAAATTAAATGGGGATATGATGGAGACCATACTCCAAAAGTGTTGTCCTTAAACATGACAGTAGTCTCTGATTCCTGTCCCCCATGAATGCAATATTCCTTAGGCTTTATGTATCTTAACCAAGAGAATGGTAGTGTCAGAAGTCATTCTGACACTGCCCAATTTCAGAGTCCTTGCCAATAAGTCCAGACATTCTTCATTCTATTATGGCAGGAAAGGGAAAATTACTACTTAGTGGGTCCTTAGAACTAGTGGATCATCTGTGAGACAAAACTGGGCTACGGATTTATCTACTACTTGACTTTATTATACCTCCACTCTAATAGGGCTACACGATGATGCTTGAAGTTCCCAAGCACCAATTCTAAGAATGGCCAGTGTCTAGTAGTCTTGAATACCAGGCTCTAGTCCTGTTATGGTTTGGATGTGAGATGCTCCCCGAAAGCTCACATGTGAGACAATGCAAGAAGATTCAAAGGAGAAATAATTGGGCTGTAAGAGTCTTAACCCAATCAGTGATTTAATCCCCTAATAGGCATTAACTGGGTGGTCACTGAAGTTGTAGGGTGTGACTGGAGGAGGTAGGAATGGGACATGGCTATGGGTATAAAATTTTGTATCTGGAGGGTGGAGTCATTCTATCTCTGTTTTCTGATCTTGATATGAGTGTCTTCCCTCTGCCACACTCTTCCCCCCATGAAGTTTTGCCTCAACTCAACCCTGAGGAATGGAGCCAGCCTTCTATGGATTAAGACCTCTGAAACTGTGAGCCCTAAAATAAACTTTTCCTCCACTAAACTTGTTCTGGACAGATTTTTTTAGACATAGCAGCCAAAAAGCTGAATAAAACAAGTCCCTTCGGTGAAGAACTTAAAAATTCATTACTACTTTTTGCTCATTTTGACACAGAACTTCCTACACAGATTCTCTTATCTGAAGTTCAGAAACTCTTCTAGGGACCTGATTTTTCATTCAGGTACATGACCTCTTCCTCCTGATCATCCCTTTGTTTCTTTTGGTGGAAGATTGACCAGTACACTTCTTGGTCACCTACATATTTGTTTATGATATTGTCAACTTCTATTAAGCACATCTTAAACTCTTGTGGTCAGGACCCCCAGTTGACATTCTCATATAGTTATTCATTAGAATTATTTTGCCTGTATCTTTATGGTCTTGTGCTTTTGTAACAGAATATGATAGAGTTGGTAACTTAGAGTGAACAGAATTTATTGACTCATATTTCTACAGACTAGGAACTCCAATACAAAGTTGCTGGTATTGGGCAAGTCCCTTCTCACCTAAATCATAACATGGCAGAGTGCTTCACATTAGTAAAAGAGGGGAGAGGGAGGGGGCGGGCACATGAGTGAGCAAGGTAAATCAAACCCACTCTCACAATAATAAAACAGCTCCAGAGATAATGGCATTAGTACATTTGTGATGGTGGATCCCCCAAGACTGGGACACCTCTTCATGATCCCACTTCCAAATACCATCACAATGGCAATTAAATTTCAGCATGAGTTTTGGAGGGAGCCAACACTTATAACATTTTCCTTGTCAATGAATAAGAACTTCCATTTGGAAAGTAGAAGAAAGATCAGTGGAGTAGAGGAAGGATATTGAGGGGACCAAACATTTTTATGTACGTGTAAGAATACATTACAGTGCATTTCACCTTTATGCATATCCATAATTCATTAACCTAAAAAAAACTATAAATAAACAGAAGAAATATCACTAGAGTAGAGAAAACAGAATGGGGTAGTAAGATGGGTTAAAAAGGGAAGTATTAGGGACTGAATTGGAGCAAATTATATTCCATGCTTGTATAATTATGTCAAAATGACCTGTCTGGGAGAGTCCTGGGCTTGCACAAGCATAATGTAGACCAATGGCTGCAGATCTCAACCAAGATGCTCCAATAGTATATAATTATCTATCATGTAATAATTAGAAAAACTGCCATGTGGCCTCAATTGTTTCAAGGTTCTGTCTTTCCAGTGGATTTCAGGGATCTCAGTTTCTCCTACTGCAGGATCTTTAATTCTATTCCACATCTCTCCCTTAACCAACTTTATATTCTATTCCTCATGATCCAACTTTCTCATATTTGGGTACAAATCCACTGTCAATGGAGCATCTTGGTTGAGCTCTGCAGCCATTGGTCTACATTATGCCTGTGCAGGCCCAGGACTCTCCCAGAGAGGTCAGGAAGGGAGGTAGATAGAATTAGGCCCTGGAGGTTCATGTGGTCTGACAAGGCAGAAGCCTCTGTAACATCTTGAAGAAAGAGAAGAGTTCTAGCCTTTCACAGAATGGGTGGCTTCCAACAAGTTCAGGGGAATATGGAGATTTGAGGCTTTGAGGGTTCAATCCAGATGTTCTCATTCCAGATTTAAGAATCTCACTTCTTCACAATGGGCTTCCTGACCTTGTTATACCAGATCTTGTATATAACAGATGTTGAAGATTCAGTGCTCTCTACATCTCTGCCACTCATTTCATAAATAAGACCTGAACCAGGTTCTCATTTATTCTGTCCACTGATTGAGGGTGCTAAGATGCTTTCCATGTACTGCAGCAACGGCTTTCTGTTCTTCATGCTTTGCTTTATTTTGGAGTTGCCCACCTTCAACTTCTGATTACCCTTCCTGAATGCACCAATGACCCCCAGCAAGGCTTTCCTGTTCCACTTTGCTCCAAATTCACCGAACACCTGATATTGTATGCATACCAACACATTCCCTTCCCTAGTATTCCATCCCAGGGCTGTATGAATGAGAGTTGAGTGTTTGTACCACAGCCCCATGTCAGGATAAATCATGCTCCATTTTCCACAACTAAAACAGTTTTCACTGCCAGCCAATCACTGAACAATCCAGCTTGAAACCCACATTTCAGAGTCAGCTTCCTTCTGGGAACAGTTGGCATCAACTGTCATAAATAAGATTACTAGGAAACAAATATATTGAGTTTCTGATGTTTGCAAAAAAAAGTGGCTTATTCAGAAAGAGGGATGAAGAGAGCAGGATAGACCAGGTAGAGAGATTAAACTGTGGCGAAGTTTTATGGGTGGTTTCAACTGATATTGTGGTGGGATTCTGGGGCTGGGAAAACTTCAGCTTGTTCTAACTGAGGCAAGGGAGCCTCATCTTCTATTCCTACATCAGTTCATTAAATTTAGGGTACCCCAAGAAAGCACACGTAATCTTGCACAATATAGTCCCCCTTCACTGAGGGCAGTTCCTAGAGTGGAACTCAAGTGTGAGCAGTGAGCTGACAAGTCAGACACCAGCCAGGGTGGAGTGATTGCCTAAGTCCTGAAGAAAAGTTGGTTGGTACACCAGAGCAGGTGAAAGCACTCAGCTAATTCCAGGACACTTTTTCTAAATTTGAAGTTGATGAATTATTTCCCTATGGTTCACCTCCTTTAAGCCACATAAAGGCTCTTGTGTTAAGGCCACATCACTCTGTTGGCCTAAAGCTCTCTGGACACAATGAAATAGAATCTTGACTTTCAATCTGCTCCTCCAGTCTCTTAATGGAATTAGATGAATGGAATTTAAAGGAAATGCCAAATTCAGTGCTCTCCCATTTCTTTTTAGCAGAGCTAAGTTATTGGTTGATTACCGACACTTAAGGAGCTTCTATTCTTTGCAGTTCAAGAGTTTCACAGCAATTTCAATTTCAAGTTCTCAAGACCCATGGTAGGAATGGAAATGAAAATATTTTGGAGGAAAGACTTTACTTCCCAAAATTATAACATAAGTGATTGCCTATTTATAAAGTTTGATCATAGTAAAATATCCCAAGTTGAATCAATAACTGTATACTTATTGGCCACAGTGAAATTTATGCTGTGAAGAGATAGATACCATATGGCAGGCATTGTCTTTTCCAACAGAACACATTATGTAGAAGGAAAATGTTCATTTATTCAAACAAACTCTGTTGACTAGTGGTCAAATACCAGTCATTTTCTAGCCACCTTAGGTGACACAGGAATAAACCCACAACTTCTAAGTTTGCAATAAACTGAGATAGCCAGAAAAATATAAAATTAATTATATTAAATAAGGCATGGATATTGGGTGAAGGCCAAATTGATTTTAAATGTGAAGTCATTTTTCACATATTTCATAGCTGCGACCAGCACCCTTCAGAGAAATTCCTAGTTAGATGCTCACAGTGAACTGTAAATGCAGTAGTCCACAAAGATGATCACACTGGACCAGGGGTAAGCAGTTCATGAAGGCTGTAATCAATACCAGAAATTGAACTAAATGTACTTAGAGAAGAACCCAACAGGGATAATGAGAAAATAATTATTCCCAAGCAAAAGAAAACAATATCTTTAATATTTCTGCATGTACTTGTTTATTTTGTCTTTGCTGATAAATAGCTGGCAGTTTTCAAACGGGTTCAGACACCAACTATCTGAAATACAGGTCAATGACAACAGGTGAAGCACAAAATCAATACCCTACATCTCAGGAAGTATTGATTTGCTTAACAGAAGGAAAAATACAATTCAAGCAAAAGCTGAATACAAAATTAACCTTATACTACACCCCAAAGAAAGCTACACATGTGCTTTGAGAGCTTATTTAGAGATTCTCGCAGGGTTGTACAGCTACTCATACCCGCAACCTAAGAAAGGTCTTCCTCTATCGGGAAAGGTCATCCTCTTCCAAAACGTGTACATCTTTAGAAGGGATGTGCATGGAGAGGTTGGGGAGGAAGGGAAAACCCACCTCTCCAGCCAGATCATCCAAACAACTCTGGAAATGTAAACATAAGTGATTGCCTATTAACAAAGAATCTTAGGCAAGTTGCAGACTGGGTATTCACACCTAGGGACTGATGATAATAGAATTATATTATCTTTCTTTGCTTATTTTTAATTGTTACATTCATCTACATAGGTATTTATTGGTACAATAGAGTACATATTATATATCTCTCAAATAATGAAATATGATTTATCCATGAATAACATAAATATTTCTGTGTAAGCAAATGCATATTAATGGCATACTTAAATAGTGCATTCAGCCCTGAAAAAGGCAAATATAGGCATGTGCTCTTATTTTCTATTGACCCTAAGAATAGTTTTTTAAAAGTCAGTGTTGTTCACTTACTGAACTTTATTGATTTTCCTTCATTTAATGTATTCAGTCTTATGTAACTTGAATAATCAAGACCTACTTCAAACATGAGACATATTTGAGTTTGGCATGAGGGGTGGGGTAAATGAAAATTTCATGAATATCCATCATGTGCTTATCATTTGAAACTAAATTATAGATTATATATGTGTATGTATTCTCTTTTGTGAATCAAAACTGAAAGGAGTGATTTTAAAGGTAACAAATAAATGTAAGTTGAACTGAATCAACCTCTATTACTTTTGGTTTCCTAACCAAATTTACCCACATCCAAAGATTACTAGTTCAATTTTTTCACTTCTAATTTATTGAAACATTCAGAGATTCCATTATACCCCAAACTTGAGAGGAAATATCTGAGCAGCCAGTCTAGTTATAAAATATGACAGAGTTCTGATTCTACTCCTCATTGGGAGTTTATTAGTTCATGGGGAAAAATTAAATGTATTTGTTAAAGTGTTTATTCAAGGCTAAATGCTGAAAAACAGAATTAGTTAACACTGAAATCATTCAGCTTATGCCTGACATTTCTGAAACAAAGGATGATTATCCTTGACTTATCTTGATTGTAGCTTTCATAATGTTACTGTTGGAAAAAGATCTCTTAATTAACAAGGCTTCTCAAACAAATCCATATTTGAATCTATACTGCATTTACTTGGATGTTCTGCTTACATTCAGCAAGTCTCAAATCTTCACTTCACTTTTGTTTAAATAAAACATCAATTTTCTAATAATTATGCATTTAAAATTTAAGTATAGTGAAAGAACCAGGTTGAAAGTACATCAAAGCAGCACTTTTGTAAATAGGTCTCATTAATTCTAAATTGGCTTCTTTTTCCATTCATCCTTTCTGCATTTATGACAAAATTACAAAACTCAATGCTCTCAAGTCCTGTATACTTGAATGGAGGAAGTTGGTACTGATCTATGATGGTCCCTGTGCTGTGTTAGGCATAGGGAACATCCTGCTTTCAAGAGGCAGTTAGATCCCTAATCCTCCTCAAGATTTAGCCTTTACCAGAACTTTCCATAACAGAGATGAGAGTTATATAGGGGAACGGGTTTTTCTTATAACTTATGATTTTTTGACAGTTTTGAAAACAAAATTTACAAATACTGTAAGTCATTGTTTTTTACCACCAGATTTCCTAACTCTGCAATGATTTCTGTATTTTCTGTGTTTTCTTTTAAAATACCAGGCACTTTATAATTTTGCCTATAATTGTTTATACATATAAATTTTCTCCACAAAATATTTTTAGAACAACTTATTGCTAAGTTATTTTAAACCACTATCCATCTTTAAATTTTACACATAAATATACTATAATGTCAGATGCGTGACATTTAAATCAGAAGATTTCTGAAAAAAAAATAGTCATGAACTTTTCTCTCATGGATTATACAGTCATGGATAATGCAAGAGGGGGCTATTGGTAGGAAGGGCAGGGCTAAGGAATGATTATTTTATGAAATACAGAAAACAATATAAACTGCTCAGAATATGAAAAAATTGTCACTATATGTGCATTATTTGAAACTGAATAAATCCAGATAAATTTTATTCAGACAAGTTAGAATTCTGTACATTCTCTAAAGCACGAAATGAGTCATTAGGCAGATTACAGAAATTTGGGAAACTCAGTTAGTAGAGGTGCTTGTTATAAGAGCCTTATCGAATGTATCTGCTCTCAATATTGAAGCTTAAAAGAAAGACAAGTTCAGTTATTCTTGGTAACTGTGGGGGACTGGATCTAGGACCTCCATGGATAGCCAAACTGTAGCTGTTCAAGTTCCTTATGTAAAAATGTCATTGTGTTTGCATACAACCTATATGTATCCTACTGTGTTTGTTAAATTATCTTTAGCATAATTGTAATACCTAAAAAATATAAATGTGATGTAAACAATTGCATTTTTTAGGGAAGGTTGACCAGGAAGTCTCCACATGTTCATTACAGTCCCAACCATCACAACCTTAACTACAGAGCACATTAACAAGACACCAGAAGAGCAATGCTCCAAAACTTGTTGAGCTGGTGAGAGACTGGGGAGTATTGGAGGCTGCTGCAGAGTATGCCTACAAATAACTTAATTCCCCTGGACTCATCGCAGAGATGGGCATATGGCAAATTCAAGTTTTACTTGTTAGAAATTTCTGGAATGTTTGGAAGAATAACACTCATTCATATTTGGTTAAATGGATGTAAGCAAAACGTGTATACAGAGAGCCCACTTATTTGTTCTGCCCCGCCTGCCTTTCTGTGCCCATCTAAGGCAGTAAGATTCAATATGAGCTAGTGCCTTTAATAGGAAGGGAAAGAAGAAGCTGGCTAGGGGCTCCTTCCTGACCTCGTCTTCCTGTCTTGAATACGGAGATGATTGTTGGAGCTGCAGAGATCTTGGCATTAGCATCATTTTCCACTGAAGCAAAGGTAACTGTTTGCTTCTGGTAGAGTTCTCACAGGAGAAACATGTCCATTTACATAAGCCATTGTTGTAGCAACCATTTTCTTGATTGCAAATGCACATGGCTTAAGCGAATCTCTTTTATAGTCTTGTATCTTTATGTTTTTATTCTTGTGCAAAATACATAGAAAGATAAAAAATACAAAAATAACCTGAAAAAAATTGATGCATAGTAAATAAGTGCAATGAAGGAAGTGGTGTCTGAATTCAGGGTGTCCTGTTTTAAATCTCTGCTCCAATACTTAATATCTGTGCAATCTCACATCCCTTTGTGCTCCAGTTTCTTACATTTTAAAATACATTTTATGAAGCAAATTTAAATGCATTGCATGACAGTAATTATTCAAAGCTATTTTAAGCCCCAAGAATGAATACATACAACCCTTAAAATTTATCATTAAAAAAATAAAGCAGTATTCATTTAACTCATAATTTTTATTCTGATAAAATAGAATAAAACTGTGCACTCATAAATAAAACATATATTGGAATATACATATACAGAATGAATTATGAGGATACTACAGAAATAGATGAGAACTTAAAATTTTTCCTCCTTTTCTTTCTCTTTCTAAAGCTCTTCTGATAACATTGAACCATCTTCCCCTCTGCACATATATCATTCTTCCCCTGTCCTTAGAACTGCAGAGGGTTGTCTTGGGCTTGTCAAAGAACAATTTTCAAGAACATACCATAAGTAATTAATTAGTCTTAATTATTTAAATAACTAAATAATCCAGTAACCTTTCTCCCTTTTTTGTCTACGTCTCATTATTCTTAGAGTTACCATTTCACTTAAGCTCTCCATTAAGGATATGAGGGGACCCACAGAAGAACATTATTCTTCTCCACCAGAGGTCTGAAGCATCTTGAGATTATTCAAAGGGGAATGGGAGTTGGGAGATGAGGATATCTTCTTCATCATTCAGAAAACTGATAGAAAGGAGCCAGAATGCACAGAGTGGCTGAGGAGTCTTGGGGCTGCCCCAGACTACACTGTATATTTAAAACAAAGAAGAACAGAGCTTTGAACCTGAATCGGAACTCCGCCCCCCCCCCCCCCACGTTCCTTCTTCCACAAGCATCATCAGAGAAAGACACTCCTCATTCACCAGGCACCAGGGACTAGGGAAGCAGGCAGAGGCCTGGAGTGTCATGCTGCTAGAACTTCCCTGAAATGTACGAGTTGCAGGCAACTTACAAGAGGGGACACTGCCTTCATTCTGAATGCAGGTGCAACTTGTCTCTCTCCTACTTGATATTAAGGATCTCATACATTACCTGGATGGGTGCCCTATTTCTAATCCTTTTGTATTCTCAATAGTGGTGAAGAAAGTCAACATAACATAATAAATTAAAATGTTGTTCTTAAGTATTATCTACTAATCCCTAATGCTTACAACTTTGGCTGAACAAATTCATCAGACCAGTTCAGAGAAATATTTTCTAGAGAAATTAATATTGGTGAAAATAGCCCATTTCAAATAACTATAAGACGGTTCTATGAATAAAGATGAAAGGTTGTTTTATTACTACATACATACCAGCAAATCAGGTTAATGAATATTTATATGTAGTGCTACATGATATAATAAAAATGACGAAAATGGCATTTGGTTATAACAAAATATGACTTATGATGAAATCCATAAATACTTTAAATGTTCAATTTTAAAAAAGAACAAATACAAATTTAATTGGTGGTATAAAGCATAAAAACAAAAATTTAAGCAGAAATGCTACATGTTTACACCTTATCAACAATGTTTACAGAAGTTGTTACTACTCAAAATCTCATTAATTTACAAAACAGACTCTATAGTACTAGTGCTACATACAATTGATCTCTCAGGGGTTTTAAGGCTAGCCTGAAAAAAAAAAAAAAGCTGTGGTGATGAAGGAAGAGATAGAAGAAAGAAAGGGAAGGAGGGGCTAATGTTTTATAGAGATAAAATAAATCCTAGAACTGGCTATAAAGTAGCCAGGACATTGTGGTAAACACTAAACACTGAAGTCTGATAAAATGAACTATCCTAATATATTTGCCCCAGCTGGGCATAGTGGTGCACGCCTGTAATCCCAAAGGCTCCGAAGGCTGAGGTAGGAGAATCATGAGTTCAAAACCAGCCTCAGCAAATGCAAGGTGATAAGTAATTCAGTGAGACTCTGTTTCTAAATAAAATACAAAAAAGGGTTGGGGATTTGGGTCAGGGGTTAAGAACCCCTGAGTTCAATCCCTGGTACCTGCCCCCAAAATATATATATATATATGCATAAAGATATATATTTTCTCCAAAGCCTTGTCAAGGATCTGAACAAAGTGGATTTATAAGTTTTTTTTTTTTTTTAACTTGTCATTGTATCCTAACTACAAAAATGATCATGCTGACAGTGCCAACTCTTGTTCCTTGATCAATTATGTTTAGTCATCCTCTCTTCTAGGGAAGGTCCTGTCATTCTCTGACAGCATTTGTCCCCCACAGCCTCGTCCTTCTTAGGTTCTCCTTAAGACCACCTAACCCATGCACAAACCCACACTAAATACTTTCCAAGGTCTCTTTGATGGAGAAACCCTGCAGCTCCCCATGGTGTGAGTTCTGCCTCACCTCATGCTGTAGTAAGCCAACAGTTCAATTGCAGGTGTGCTGCTGGTGGTCTTGACTGGAGGGCGTTGACATACCTATCACCTCTCCAACCCACGGCATGTTTCTCTTTGATGGTAGCTGCTATGCTGCTTCTTTAAATGTGCTAAAACCAAGAAATACACAGTCTTGTCCCCCTGGAACTTGGATATGAAGCCAACACTCAAACACACAGTCAGTACATTCTGTACCAGCAAGGGAGTGAACATATGCAATTGCACACTGAAGTACCCACTAATCTCCATTATTTCAAACACAGACCTAATGGGAGGTGCATTTGCAGCCATCCATCAGGACTGTGTCCTTCTAACTTTAAATTTTCAGTGTGCCTAGCAGATTTCTTTAAAGTCAATTATACTACAAGTCTCTGAAAAATGACCCCATACTAGGGAAGCTTTATTGTCATGGGTGTGAGATGTGTAATTTTTTTTTTCCTGGAGAGCAGAGGAAAATGTATTGTATATTCATTCTTTAATAAAGCAAGAATTATTTATTTCTTTGTCTTACTAAAATATTTTTGGATTGAAAGACTTATTCTGCATATTTCTGTACCAGTTTCTGATAATTTATGATTTTTATGCTAAACCAATTGATCAATTTACATATTTATCCTCTCATAATTTTTGTTCGCTTCTGATTTTGCCAGTGGGATATCCAAATTGATTCATTATATGTATTTTAAAAATTCCTTTGTGTAAATTTCAAATGAAATATAGAGTAGAAAATATTATTTTTCGTGCCTGATGGAGTTTTCTAATTTTCTCCATTTTTACATGTACTTAACTAAGTTCTTTTAATCTGTAAACAAACCCTCATTAAGTTGGTAACCTGTGTTAAACTCTGATCTTATCTGTTCAGGTTTAACTGAGTTGGAAGCACTGCTCTTCTTTCTGACAGATGACATTCCCCAATGAGTCATGACCAAAGAAGGTGATCCCTGGGGCTGGGGCTGTGACTCAGCCATAGAGTGCTCACCTAGGACATGTGAGGCTCTGGGTTTGGTCCTTAGCACCACATAAACATAAATAAATAAAATAAAGGTACTGTGTCCAACTACAACTAAAAATAAAATAAAATATTTTTAAGAAACTATTAAAAAAATGAAGGTGATCCCTGAATCTTTAAGCAGAACCACAGAATTTGACATCCGCTCAGAGTGAGAGAGATACAAAAATATTGTCATTTACAGGACATCATATCAGATTGCATTAGTTCCCAAGGATTACTTTTTTTATTATTTTTTTTAATAAATGACAGGAGAATGCATAACAATTCATATTACACATATGGAGCATGGTTTTTCATATCTCTGATTATATATAATGTATATTCACAACAATTGTGTCTTCATACATGTACTTTGGATAATGTTGTCTATCACATTCGACCATCCTTGGTAAGCCCATGCCCACTCCCTTCCCTTCCAACCCTTCTGCCCTATCTAGAGTTCAACTATTCTTCCCATACTCCACACCCCCCACTATGAATCAGCCTCCTATATCAGAGAAAACATTTAGCATTTTGGGGGAGATTGGCTAACTTCACTTAGCATTATCTTCTCCAACTCCATCCATTTACCTGCAAATGCCATGATTTTATTCTCTTTAATTACTGAGTAAAATTCCATTGTGTATATATGCCACATTTTTTTTTATCCGTTAGTCTACTGAAGGGCATCTAGGTTGGCTCCACAGTTTAGCTGTTGTGAATTGTGCTGCTATAAACATTGATGTGGCTGTGTCCATGTAGTACGCTGTTTTAAGTCCTTTGGGTACAGACTGAGAACAGGGATAGCTGAGTCAAATGGTGGTTCCATTCCCAGTTTTCCAAGGAATCTCCATACTACTTTCCATATTGGCTACACCAATTTGCAGTCCCACCAGCAATGTATGAGTATACCTTTTTCCCTACATCCTTGCCAACACTTATAGTTGTTTGTCTTCATAATAGCTGCCATTCTGACTGGAGTGAGATAAAATCTTAGAGTGGATTTGATTTGCATTTTACTAATTTCTAGTGATCTTGAACATTTTTTTCATATATTGGTTGATTGATTGTATATCCTCTTCTGAGAAGTGTCTGTTGAAGTCCTTGGTCCATTTATTGATTTTTTTTTTTTTTTTTTTGGTGTTTAGCTTTTGGAGTACTTTATAATAACCTAGAGAGATTTTGCTTTATGGTTTCTCCTGCTTCAACTGTTATAATTTATTAGCATGTTGATCATCAAATCTAATCTGTTAGGATGTCATCTTAACTTTAGGATCATTAGAACTAACATTATTCTTTGCTTCTTAAGTGTATTTTTAAAAACTCAAGTGTTTATCAAAATAACCCTAGAGAAACCTCATATTCTTTGACAGATTCTGCAAAATAGAGAATGCCATGCTGTGAGACCCCTTCACCCTGTCTCCTAGTTAAGCTTTCTGTGTAATAAGACCTGTAGCTCTGAAAGAAAAAATCATATAAAATCAATATTTTATTTTAGAAAAGTTTTAGATTTATAGAAAAGTTGCAGAGGTTCTAGGAGTTGCCACATGCCCTCACCAGGTTCCTTCCAGAATTTATCTCACACTAATATAGTATGCTGGTCTAACTAAAGAGCCACCACTGATTGTACACTACTACTATTAAGAAAACTCACCCTGGATGTTTGGATGTCATAAACGTGTCTCTTGCCCCCATTCTCTTCCAGGAAATGATGTTTGTGTCTCAAACTTCTGTGTCCTATGACAGCTCCTCAAACTCTCCTTACTATTGATGACCTTGACAATTGTGCTAAGCACTGGTCTGATATATTGTAAACTTATATGAATCCTCTTAATTTGAGTCTCTATGATGCTTATCAAATGGTTAGCCCTGGGGTTAGGGTTTGGAGAAGGAGGGTCACAGAAGAAAAATATCATTCTCATCACATTAAATAAAGGATAAATAATATCAGTGTGACATCATTTCTCATCTGATTAAAGTACTGTTAGTCTGACTTTGTCATTGTAAAAAAAAAAGTCACCTATACAGACTTTCACTCTCCCTCCAATACTGTGCATGGCACCGTGAGTCACTGAGTGCAGTGCACACTCAGGGAGGATGGCAGGTGAATTCCACAGAGGGGTTTCTGCACAGATTGGACAACAGTTTTCCATAATGGCAGTTGTCTTTTATGTGATCTGTGGTCTCTTTCCACCAATTTATGTATTTATGTTGGTATGGACTAACAGATATTGAGGTTAAACTTTGAGTTTTACTCAAATATTTGGTTGTTTACTTTGTCATCTCAGTGTTCCACCTTTGGCTATTGGGAGCTCTTCCAGGTTGGTTCCTTTGTCCTCAATTCATGAATCATTTTATTGTATTTTCCCCCCTGGGACCTTTGTAATTTTATACTTTATATGTAGGTCTACAATTCATATTCACTTAATGTTTTAGAGAGACATAGGGGTAAGGGCTGGGTCAAGGGCCTTTTTTATGTTCGGCATCCAATTTTTCTAGCACCATTTGTTCTGAAGATAATATTTTCTCCATTGATTTGCCTTTCTATCTTTATTTTAAAGTCACTTAAGCACGTTATGTGAGTGAACTTCTTGGTTCTTTACACTGGTCCATTGATCTATGTGTATATTATTTCACACTGTCTTGTTTTACTCCAGCTTTCAAAGTCTGGAAGTGTGGTAAGGTAATTCTTCTGTCTTGTTTGTTTTCAGAATGGTTTGAGTTATTTTAGTAACTCTGCTTTTCCATATAAATTTTGTGATTAAATTTGTCAGTGTTTAAAAAAATCTTACTACTATTTTTTGAAGATTATGTTTTATTTATAGGTCAAACTATGAAGAACTGATATTTTAACAATACGGAGTCATTCAATCTGCCTACACCATGTCTCTCCTTTCCATTCCATTCCATCTTGAATGTTGTCTTTAGTCATTGCTTCCTACTTTGCTCAATATACACCCTGCATATCTGTTTTCTGTGGTGATAACTACTTCATTTTTGGTGCTATTATAATTATAATCATGTTTTTGTTTGTTTTTCAAATGCATTTGTTCATTGTATATATAACAATTGGCTGTCATTATTTTCATTGTACCCTGTGATCTCACTCAATTCATTCATTTCCAGAAGAGTTTTGTTTTTGTTTTTGTTTGTTTGCTGGTTTTTGAAGTTGTCTACATAAATAACTATATAAACAATCAGATCATCTGCAAAGAAATATAGATTATATTT
This sequence comes from Marmota flaviventris, assembly GCF_047511675.1. NCBI lineage: Eukaryota > Metazoa > Chordata > Mammalia > Rodentia > Sciuridae > Marmota > Marmota flaviventris. The sequence goes on along the minus strand of NC_092514.1, from coordinate 10,726,399 downwards.
TCTTTTCCTCTCTTGAATACATGACTTTTCCCCCTTTTTTGTAATTTATTAAACTAAACAGGACTTTCAGCATATTGTGGAACAGAAGTGCTGGAAAGACAATAGCATACATTATTTTTAATGAAAAAACATGCAATTCCTGCACATTAGGTAGAGTTTAAGCCATGGTGAGTGTGTGTGTGTGTATACATTCCCTCTAATATATCAAAAAACTTTATTACATTAAACAAATTCCTTCGATTATTAGTTTTTTATAAAAGCTTTGCCACAAATGGGTTTTGAATTTAATCTAGTAGTTTCTTTTTGTGTTTATTGTTAACTTGTGTGCTTTTTATGAGTTTGTTAGTGTGAAGAATTTTATTGCCTGAAAAATTTGAAGTATTATTAAATTTTGCTTAATGTAGAAAATTTTTTTCAAATTTTTCCTCCTTTTTGAGTTTTACAACTGATATGATTTAAGAAATTGAAGGACTTTGTTCAATTTTTTTTAATATGGAGTCTTGCTATGCTTCCCAGGCTGGCCTGAAACTCCTGAACTTAGAGGTAATATCTAAGGTAATATAATATGTACATATTAATGAACTCAACATGTTTAGTTATGAACGATTTACTCCTATTATGGTAAATGAAAAATTGATTATATCTAGGAATTAATACCCCCTACACATTTAGTAAGTATAACAGAAATTTTCTGAATCCTGTAGCATGGTTCTGCATAAAATTTTTCAGATTTAAATATTATTTTATCTTTTCAAAACTTTCCCAGAGCCATCAAGTTTAAAATAAATGAATAGTGTGATTATTAAAAATTAAGTTTTTAATGAAATAAGTATCAAATAAATATCAATTTAAAAATTAAAATTTAAAAATTGTGAGTTTCTAAATACAAAAAAAAAGTGCAGGCAGTTTTTGTACTACACAACACTATGTTAATTGAGACACTCATATTACAGTTGTGTGGAATGAGGATATGTTTTCCATAAACATGGGTTTCCCTTAATATACTGAAGGGCAGAGTGAGGATTCTTTGTTCTTAAGACTTGATCAAATTCTTGAAATTGCATATTCAAGTTACTACCATGTGACTTTTGTTTGCTTGTAATTTAAATTTCATTTTTCTTTTTATGTTTGTATTAGTGCATTATATTTCTATAAAATGTTGGGGTTTATTTTGATACAATGCAAGTAATATGAGTTACATAATAGATGGAATATAATTTGCCCTTTTCAGTCCTCAGTACTTCTTCTTTCCCTCCCTCCTTCCCCCATGCCTCCTCTTTTTCTACTCTACTCCTCTTCTATTCATTTATACTTTTAAAAAACTGGTGCTTTACAGATGTACATAAAGCTGACATCCACTGTGGTACATTGACACATGTGCATGGCATCATTTGGTGAATTTCATTCCACTGTTCCTCCTCTTATCTGTCTCTTCTATCATCCCCACAATCTCTTTCCTCTACTCCTTTCAGGTCTTTTCTATTTTCATGGTACTTCCCTTCCCATCTTTTGTTCTCTTATTTATGTCCAGCTTCTGCATATGAAGCCCTTGACTTTCTGAATCTGGCTTTTTTCACATAGCTTCATGTTCTCCCATTTTACCATTTATCAGCAAGCACCATAATTTCATTCTTCTTTTTAGCTGAGTGAAACTCCATTGTGATATATGCCACATTTTCTTCATCCATTCGCCTGGGAATGGGCACCTGGGCAGTTCTAGTGTCAGAGCTTGGCTACTGTGAATTACGTTGCTATAAACATTAATGTGCCTGCATTATGATATTAGACTGACTTTAGTTATTTGGGATAAATCCAAGGAGTGAGATGGCCAGGTCATATGGGGGTTCCATTCTTTGTCTTCAACAATATTCATACTTCTTTCCAGAGTGGTTGTACTAATTTGTGGTCCCACCAGCAGTGTACAGTGTACCTTTTTAAGTATCAGAAATAAATACCTTAAAAATTGGCTAAAATAATTACTAGATAGGAGTTTACTCTTTGACCCTTATTGTGTTCCTCCTAAGTGTCATGTTTTATTCTCTTTTTTTGAATTATGCTTTCCCAAGTTGCCCTAATGTGTATTTATGTCATGAATATATGAATTGTCACTTGATTATTACAAAGTTTTGTATTATGCTATTTTTTTATATTATGCTATTGCATCCTGTATTGTCCTTTGTCTTTTATCTCTATTTATTATACACTTAAAGAAGTGTCAACATTGTATTTAATAGTAAGTTACAATGTTCTTTCTCAGGGCAACATCTGTCTCAGAAGCAATCTCTTTCCAACTACAGAAATACTGTATTTTCTCATGTAACTTTTGTGAGGTCTTTATATTCTTTCTCCCTTTTTGAGAATTGAAATATCTCTGCTGTAAATCTACCATTAAGGACTCTAACAAGCATCTTCTCATAAATAATGTAATTTTATTTATGAGAACAAATTATTAAAGACAACTTGATATACATAAAAAGGGCCAGATAAGACATGGAATATATCAACATAAATATCCTCCTGTGGAAAAAGACAAGAAAGGCATGAACATAGGATATATCTACCTTTTAAAGAGAAGAAGGACACTAGAACACAGCAACATGGTATAAGGACATGGAATTAGGGCATGCCAACATGGTATCTCTAGGCTGGCATTGAGTTAAAAACATGAGATATTTGTCTACCTACAGGGGTATAAGAATACTCTTCATTTGTAATAAGGAACACATCTATTTATTCCTAGGCTCTACATCAACAATGCCTACCCTATATCAGACATTCAACAAATACTGTGTGACCTGGTGAATGTCTAGGAGGCACACCAACTATTAATCCTGTTGACATATAAAAGTGTGATCATGAGAAAATTGTGACAGTGAAGCAAGAAGATTTTGTACACTTTGTAGTTACCATATTGCTGATATGTCTTGTGCAACATGTTATGATGTTTTTTTTTTTGTGTGTGTGTATGCATAAAATTACTGGAACTATATAATAGAGTCCTGGGAAATGCTAGAAAGCCAATAAAGATTTATTAGAAAAATAATGAAAATTAAATTGTTTAGAAACAAATTTATACTTTCTATTGGTGGGGAAGAGTGTTGGTGGAGGTTAATCAAATTGAATCCAGGGTTGCTTTGCAACTGAGTTACATCCCTAATCCTTTCTCTTTTTATTTTAAGACAGAATCTCACTAAGTTGCTAAGGCTGGCCTTGAATTTGCAACCCTGCCTCAGCCTCCCAAGTCACTGGGAATACAGATGTGCACCACTGGGCCTAGAGAAACACAACGACAATTAAGAAGAGTCACGTCTTGAAAATCTTAGTTGCCTTTGCTTTCTAATATGTAAATCATTGCCAAAATAGGTTGTTCTTCAGAAACCTTGTTTCAGTATTCTAGTAAATCTAAACTTTAGCATTCCCATATCTTTTAGGGTTTTGTGGCTTATATACATCTGTAAAAAAAAAAAAAAAGAAACAACCTTGATATATTTTATGAAGATAGTTTTCATGTCAAATAATGACATTGGTTCAATGGCCTCAGTGGCCTAAATGGAATTGTACTGAAACTCCACTGGTGGCATTACTGACCCCTAAAACGCAGAATGCCTTCAAGCACTCTCACCTTTAAGAACACCAAATCTAAATATTGTTTATATGTAGGCATATACCAGTGGTTTCCCCAGAACAGTTCTGGATGGATTTTCTCCCTTGTGAGAAAGTGTTCCTGGGAAGAAAGAATGGAATACACATGAAATGACCTTCTCAAATTCCATTTGCTTACAAATTCTTCTGCCTCTCCCTGTTGACATTTCTGTCTCTCTGTTCTATTGATTGGACAAATCTTTGGTTTCCTGTTAAGAGAGAAGAAATACTTAAGGTGATTTAGTCACAGAGAAAGCATTTAATGGCATCTTCCTTAAAGCCAGGATTAGGAGAAGGAAATACTCTATTAAATACAACAAAAAATTTTGGGCTTTAAAAGGATCAGTTTGACCTCTAATTAATTTATTCAGATATTCATATATATAACAAATATGTACTGAACATATGTTCTGTACCAAGCTCTACACTAGCTGATGAAAACAGCACTAATGAAATAGTTTTCTTGGATTATGTTGCCCAGAATTTCTTTTAGGGAGCAAAAATCTAAACAAGAACATACACAAATATGTAATGACTAATTGCTATGAATAAGATAAACGGGGTGTTTCTGTAGAATAATGGATCAGGGGTACTACTGGTAAATTCCTTGGTTAAAGAAAGTTCCTAAAAAAGTTGGGTTAAAAGTCAGAAGTGAAATATGAGAAAAATAATTATGAAAGGCACCTAGGCAGTGAGAGAGCATTCCAGACAGAAGGAAATCTCCAAAACCAAAACAAAGTTTTACCTGTTTAAATAACTGGAATAAAATCTACCAGGACCCTATTGAGACCCAACCCAAAAGAAAAATATTTAGGTCTACAATCAGCAGGGTAGGCTACTGACTGTTGTAATCACAGATGGACCCGAATGTGGAATGGCTTACGCTGAAGACTGCTTTTCTGTCACAATAAGCCCAGGACATGTTCCTAATCAAAGGTGTCTGAGGTATGCATCCCTTCCATTTTCAATAAACAAACTCAAGTTTTCCTGGTATCATTTGGCAATCAAATAAGAGACAGAAAAGAGCATGGAGGCAGTGTGCCTTCTGTTAACTGTTTCATATCAGAAGGGACAGTGCACATCAACTCAGATGCCATGGTGAGATGCAGATAAGCACAAGGACTCATAAGTGTTGCTTTGCTCTGTCTTCTGAGGAGAAATGTAGGTGATATGCAGTTAGCCACTACTCACCAGGGATTTGAGGCATCAGTCAGACTTGAATATGTATATGATACAGTAATAACTGGAATTCAAAACAGATACCATGGGAGTGGCCTGATGTTATCAATGTTGAATTGAGAGCATATGTTATTAAATTTAAAATCACGAAAGTGGAATATGATATTTTTAGAAGAAAATGTATAAAAATGTGGATACAGGCTAGCATTAGGAAAGCAAAGAGACAAAGAAGGAAGTTTAGGGATGGGAGACATTTCTCAAGTTCTAGATGTCACACGTCAAATTAGTAACTGTGTTGTGTGCTACTAAAACATCAAGTAGACAGGTAGAAAAAACATTGCATTTAGTTTTGATAAGTTTTATGAGAGAATTTTGGTCAATCCCTGATTACAGTTAAAAGTAAAAGCATAAATATTTAAGAGATGCTTGGATACATATGGTGCAGATGTTCAAGCTTTAATAAGCTAAATAAAGAGCAATCGAAGATGAAACATATAAAGAGTAAAAAGATGCACAGCAAGCCTAAAATATAAGGAAAATATTTCACTGTAATGAATAGAAACAACAGAAAAAATATAAAAGAGAATAAGCAAGTCTGAAGCAAACAGGTCCTCCTTGGAGCCACAGTGGGTTTCCCAAATCCCAGTCTCTTAATGGAGATGCCTCCAACTGCCCTTATAAGATTATCTCTGGGAAGGGTGGGGGCTTAGTGGGCAGAGGAAGGAACCAAGTCCAGCTAAAAGTCAGGGAGTGTGTTAGGTCCAGAGAGAAAGAGATCTCTGGAAGAAGGAGGAAGAACAGTCAGAGAAGGAGAGAGATTCTCAAAATCAGTGTTCAAATACAAATTTGAAAAACACTTGAAGAAATGCAATGATAACAGAAGACCAATAAAATAGCAGATCATTAATTCACAATGAATAAATTTCACTTAAATATATATATATATATATATATATATATATATATATATATATATATATTTATAAAGACTTTAAAATATATATATACTTTAAAATATATATATATATATACTTTAAAAAATATATATATACTTTAAAAAAAAAAAAAAAATATATATATATATATATATATATATATATATATATATATATAAAGACTTTAAAATAAATGTGTTTAACACAAAAACACAAAGGCATAATTTTACTGTAAAAATAAAAGAAATTCTGCAACATGAGGAATAAATGAGTTGCAGATTATGGTAAAAAAATTATAAAAAAGAGAAAGCTAGAGTATCATCAATTAAAAATGAAATATCTAGAATAAACCCTAAAAAGTAAACTGTGGAGAGATTGACTAGTGACTGTGGAGACATTGCAATATGAATCTTTACTAAGCAAAAGAAGCCAATACCAAAAACCAAAGGTTGAATGTCCTCTCTGATATGTGGAGGCTAACATGCAACAAAGGGGTAGGGGTAGAGTTTACTGGATTAGATGAAAGGGAATGAGTGGAAGGGAGAGGGGATGGGAATCAAACGACAGTGGAATGAATGAATCTGATATAACTTTCCTCTCTACATATCTGAATACACCACAGTGAATCTCACCATCATGTACATCTACAAGCCTGGGATTCTAATTAGAATAAGATATACTCTATGTTTGTCTACATACATCAAAATAGATTCTACTGTCATATATACCTAAATGAACCAATAAAAATTAAAAAAAAAACACAGAAAGAGATAAAAGGCATAGAAGAGCAATGCTTTCAGGAAACCCTTTCAATGCTGCTGCTGTTCTCTGGTTGGGGTTTTCTAATTGGGAAAAAAATTATAAACTAAAGAAATGTGTAAGTTGTATCCCAAATATTAAGCAGAAAAAAAATGAGATCAGATGCATTTTAGAAACATTGTAACAAAATTGCTTCTTTAATGCAAAAATAAGGAAGCAGTAATAAAATCTTCCAGAGGAAAAAGACTTAATTCCCATCAACTGCACACCTTCAATAACAAAGATGCAGGGAGACATCTCATCAAGATTCTAAAGAAATGTTCTGCTAGCTTAGCACTTTATACCAAGCCATGACTTGAGAGTGAGTGCATGGTAAATATTTTCAGATATATGAAGACTAACTTTACTGGTTGTTATCACCAGATGTGGATCTCATGTATGTGTTTTATGCCCAGTTGCTTCATTTCATAGAGGAATAAACTGAGGTACAAATGGATTAAATGACTTTCTGAAGGTAACACTACTAGCAAGTACCAAAGTGAGATTTTGGAGTCACATATTCTCTACCTTCAGACTCTACATTATATCACCTAAGAGTAGAGGAACTATTAAGAAATGTTCATCAACAACTGGAAGAATCGGTTTCAAATCAAGGCAATGTGATCAAGCTATCCTTGAATGTTCCAGCTTGATATATAATTATTCTGATAAAAATTTTGAATCTGATACTATGCCTTATATCTCACATGGGGCCTGTTCCCGACATCACATAGTTCTGATTTTGAGATTTCAGTTTCTTGTTTACATTATATTCTACACAAAAATCTTCAAAAGGGAAATTTATGGAAAATGGCAAGTAAAAGCAAGCCTTTTGAGAATATACACATAGGTGCAATAAAACCCAAGTGCCTGTCTGGCCAGTCTCTAGGTGGAAATATATTCAAAGGAATAATAGATCTTTAATCCAGAAAACTCAATTCATGTTTTTGTTTTGTTTTGTTTTGTTTTTTACTTCTGACTGAGGCTTTCTTAAAAGATTCAGGTCAAGGTTTTTATACATTTTGTCTGATAAAAATGTCTATAGAAATCCTCTGCATACCTTATTTCTTTTTATTTTTTATTAATATTTTTTTAGTTGTAGATGGACACAGAATCTTTCATTTATTTATTTATTTTTACGTGGTGCTGAGGATTGAACCCAGGGACTCACACATTCAAGCACTTCTACCACTGAGCTACAACCCCAGTCCTCCATACCTTATTTTATTTTACAAAGAGAAAAAAAAAATATTTAAGCACATGTAAAGAATGAAGTAGAAGGTCACGCTGGACATGGTGGTACACACCTGCAATGCCAGCAGAAGGCTGAGGCAAGAGGATGGTGAGTTCAAAGCCAACCTCAGCAAAAAGTGAGGTGCTAAGCAAGTCAGTGAGACCCTGTCTCCAAATAAAATACAAATTTTTAAAAAAGACCACACAAAGCAAACTATTCAGAATAGGAAATCAGTTTTTAATGCCTTTCCAGTTCTAAGAACCAGCCTTCCTTGTGGTCCAGATATACTGTCTGCCCTTGAGTTTCTATAAAATTCACATGTAGCCTTCTGTTTTATTTATTTTTCTTTATTTCTTACATACATGACAATAGGGGAATGCATTACATTCATAATTACCCATTCATAGCACAATTTTTCATAACTCTGTATATAAAGTATGTTCACACCAAATTATGCCATTATACATGAGCTGTCTTGTTTTTTTTTTTTTTTTTTGCATTACAACTCTTAATACACCTTTATACCACAATTTATCATATCTCTGTTTGTATATAAGGTATGTTGACACCAAATTCACATATTCATATATGTTATTTTATATAATGATGACCATCTCCTTCCACCATCCTTGCTTCACAATTCTGTTTTAAAGAGGAGTGAAGACCATGTGATTAGATACTTCATATAAAAATCCCTCAGAGTGTAGTCACATAATGATCTAGTAGCTGAAGGAATAAATAAAGGACAGGGAACGTTGTAAAATTTAAGAGAATGGTTACATGTGCTATGAAAATCTGGTAGAGAGAGAGAAGGGCTGCTGGTGCAGGAAGGCAGTAAGATCCAAAGAAGTAGAATTCCCTGGGAAAGCCAGAAAACATGGGGTCTTGACCTCAAAGGGAGGGACCTGCCTCTTGTGAAAGAAGGAACTAGAGTTGAAAAGAGAGGATGGGCTCACAGCAGGTCCTACAGGTATGTTTTGGTCAGGACCTGGGAAGAGGAGAGAGATAAATAGTGGTCTTATCATTTTTTTCTCCATGAAATATAAAAATAAATTATCTTTAAGATTGGAGCAGTGGAAAAGATGGATGGAATGTAAGGACATATAAAAACCATAGTCAGGTACGAAGCGAGTTAGCAAGCTTATTATAAAACTGTTTCTGTCTTACTGTAATGCAAGATTAGAGATTATAAATATAAGTAATAATACCAGTGAGGATATAATAATATAATTTTCTCTGACAATTCTTAATTGCACATATGTGCAGGAGACTAAGGACTGGGTTTATCTAGTTTTGTGCAGTGGAGGGAGAAAGGAGGGGACAAATGCAATAGTGTATGTGACAGTAGGAGTTCAGTGAGGAACACAGGACAGATGAAAACAGAAAACCAGAAATCTGTGAATGAACAGATTGAAGAGCTCAGTGAAATTGAGCAAGCTTGCATGGGGCTATGAGAGCACGGGAGGAGGAATTATATTGTTGAGAGACAGGGAATGTTGAGCTGGGCTTCATTTGATCCCCTGACTGCAGGTTCCCTTTGAATTAGCTCTCAGTGCTTTAGATTCTGGTCCAAAAATTTGATCTCCAGTTTCTAATTAGTTCTTTTATTGGCTTCAGAGTGTTTAGCCTACCCCACATACACATGCACAGTATTCACTCTAATTAGTTCTGAAAGGAATAGATTTAACAAGAGAGATTGAGAAGTTATAGAATTGATGGGCAGCTGGAGAGAAATGCAGTCTGAACTTCTAAGAGCCACTCTGAGAATCAAAACCACAGCACCCTGGAAAAGGAGAATACATTGTCAAGGTTTCCAAATGGTGCAATGTCAGGCAGGTGTCTCACCCAGCCCATTGCCTGGTTCAGCAGATAGGATGAACCTGGAACTTCTACATGTTTCTTCAGGTAGCTCTTTTAAAAATAAAACAAACAAACAAACAAAAAACACATTAAAGTGTTTGGTAAAAAAATAAGCTACACTTTTTCTCTCTGTAGACTTCAGAAGCTGGCAAATGGAACACTTTGAGTTTCCATGATGTAACTGACAATATGGAAACGACCAAAAGGTACAGAAGGGGACAAAGGTCTTTAGCTAGGCTTCAACAGTGCTCAGTAGAAATAGCTTGGGTTGCTTCTTCCAGTAACTAAAATTTCTTATATCCTTTGTGTTTTTAAAGACCTTGGTTTATAAGTTTGTCTTCATCATAGTTTATAATTATTTTTGCAGTACTAAATATAGAAGGGTTTCCACAGATGAGAAATTTGCAACAAGGACAGGAGAGACCAGTAGACTTTGTTCTTCATTTTCTCCACACCTGCAGGGCCACATGCTTTACTAATAAAGATGACACTTTTTCAGAACACTTTAAAACCTATATTCTAAATGACAAATTTCCAATTATTTCACAATTTCCAAACTTTGAAATATCTTAGATTGAAAAATGTAAGAGTGCCCCAGCACTTCCTGAGACAGAATCATTTAACTCCAGAAAACCTGGTACTAAATTGTGATACTAATCGTTAAAGAAATTCATTTCAAATTCTAAAATTGGGCCATCACATCAAAAATACTTGGAAGACTACATTTTTTCAATGTTTCTCTTTGCCTCACTTACCAATACAGCCAATGAGTGCATATTTTTAGGCTAAATTTCCTATAATTACTTTGATTCTGGATCACATCACCACTGTCTAACTGCTAATATACTACCAAAGAGAAGTTGGAGAAACATTTCGGGTAAAACATTTTTTTTACACAAGACAATGAAACCCTGTAATTTTCAGCAAGATGATTACATAAAGGATTACCTATAATTTTATTTAATTGTATCTTTGTATTTCATTTTCTCAGCCTAACACTTTTTATTTCATCCTTGTCTCAGAAGGAAAGAGTGGAAACTGTCTTCAAAGAACAATGTTCAGGGATATTTATATGGTTAACTATTCTCAAATTGTGTCTAAGATTGTAGCACTTTTAACATAGAAGTTAAAATTCATTCTAAAAATTAGTTGCCATTGTTACTAGTACAGGGAACTGCATTAAAATACTGATCAAAAAATCTTAATGATGTACTATGTGTAAGTAAGAGTAATAAGAAAACTCCAAATAACATTCAGAAATAACAGGATATTACAGTGTATGCAAATATATCTTACAGATCACTATGAAAATATATGTTCAAAATAATGAACTTGTGTGTTAAGTTCCATGTTGTCACAAATATAGGATTTCCTTCTTCTTTAAGACTGAATCATTCCATTGCTGAACACTATGTTGATTCCTTATTTAGATCACTATGAGTAATGGTGTGAGAAGCATATGAGTGTAGCTATCTCTTCGAGATCTTGGTTTTAATCCCTTTGGAGATGTGTCCAGAAATGAAATTGCTGAATCACATGGTATTTATATTCTTAAATTTTTGAAGAACTTCTGCCCAATTCCATCAAGTAAGTGCCTCAATTTTTACTTAGCTATCAATACTGTACAAATTCCAGTTTCTCCATATTCTCACCTGTACTTAATATCCTTGTTTTTCAATAATATGTGAAACAAGCCCATCCTACAAAGACAAATTCAGAAATGAGAAATCTAAAATGGTGTATCTTATAGAAGCAAAGAACAGGATGGTGGTTTCCAGAGCCTGGGAGGGCAAATGGGATGTGATTGACAGGGAGAATGTGTCGGCTTTGTGAGATGAGTATCTGGTGACCTGGTGTACAACATAGGGTATACGGTGCACCACAGTGGTGTGGGTGTGCACTTACAATGTTGAACATTGTTACCACCAAAGAAGACCAGGAAACTTTTGCAGGAGACAAATTTATGTTTTACACCCTGACTGTAGTGATAGTATTAGAGATGAATGCGTATGTTCAGATCCATCACATTGAATACATTAAACATGCAGTTTTTCATATAACAATTATACTTTCATAAGGAAATTAAAATTTTCCATTAAGAAATTTTTAGGCCAGGCATGGTAGTGTATGCCTGTAATCCCGTGGCTGAAGAAGCCAGGAGGATCACAAGTTCAAAACCATCTCTAAGTAACCTGGTGAGACCCTGTCTTAAATAAAATAAAATAAAGTGCTGGGGATGCAGCTCAGTGGTTAAGTGCCCTTGGGTTCAACCCCCAGTAGCAAAAACACACACAAAAAAAAAAAAAGAGAAAGAAAAAGAAAGAATAAAAGAGAGGAGGAAAGAAGAAGGAAAGAAGGAATTTTTTTCATTGCTGTTGTTATATAGAGGGAGGATGACGGTTAATAATGTTGATTCTGAATAAAAATATGTGAAATTCTCACACAGATCTGCCAATAGTAACTGCAGGAGCTTCACCAAATCCTTTAACATCTCAACCTGCTTCTGCATCTGTAAAGTGAAAATAATAGAAGATGATATTTGTACCTACCTCATAGGATTTTTATGATGCTTAACAAAGAGTGTACAGGTAATCATGAACTAAGAACTTAAACCAGCACCTGGCACATTGTGAGGTCTCTCTGCAGGTTAGCTTTGCTTAATTTTGTCCATATTTTAGAAACTTTTGATAGTGTAGATGGATGGAATTAATCAATGACCTATTTAAAAATAGGTCCATTTCTAGCTTCCGCTCCAGAAAAGATAAAACTTAACTCAAGTAGGTGCCTCAGTTTTTACTTATCTACCAATACTGTACAAATTCCAGTTTCTCCATATTCTTATCTGTACTTAATATCCTTGTTTTTCAATAATATTCAGACAAATCCTCCATGTTTTTAATACTAATCAAAACTTCCAGAGCTTCAGCTAAAGTTCAGTTCATCATCTAAATGGGGGCTGGCAAATTTTTTCTGTAGAAGGCTCACTAGTTATGAGTTTAATCTTTGTAGTTTACACAGTTTCTGTCCTAGCTACTCAACTCTGACATAAATGCAAAAGTAGACCATGGTGATACTTAAGCAAAGGCCATGATTCTGAAAGTTTATTAACACAAATTGGTAACGTGCCAGATATGGGCTACAGGTGTATTTTGCTGATTCTGATAGAAATAAGTCATAAAACAAAAAAAGAGTGCTTAAATAGTTTAACTATATTTAATCTGTCCTAAGGAAAAGAAACTCAATTGAGCTGAGTATCACATTTACATTTTCTGTGAGTTTACATCCAAACTCTCAATTCACTTAAATCAAATGAAGTATAAACAGTAGTCTGAAAATGTGGTGTTTCTTGTTAGTAAGCACAACAAGGAGATAAAACAGCTTATGAGAGAGAAGAAATATGCCTGGTTTCTAGTTAATAATATGAAACAATGTTTCTCTCTGCCTACAGCATGAAGATCAAAGACAATATATGAATGTATCTCTATGGTTAAGAATGTTGATTTTTCTCATTCTCAAATTTCTCAAGTTATACAATCTCTCTTCTTGTTTCTTCACCTATCTATATGTCAAGAAAATATTGCTGGCCATTTACAATGTTTTAATTCTATAGGGGAGGTAATTCACATTAAAAAGAAGAAAAAGAGAAAAATAGTTCTTCTCTAGAATCAAAATATTTGACTATAAAATAAACTAAGTTCCCACTATTCCACACATATAATTACTAAATTTTAACAAATGTTCTTCCTAATATTACACATTTATAGTTGAACAAAATATACTTAAAATGAAGTACACTTAAGCAATAAAATTATGATTTACTCTATGCATAATAAATTAAAACTAGTCAGTCATGCATGATCTAATCCATTCCCACCCCATGTGTGCCTGATGCACCATAGATACTCCACAGACTCTCCCAGGCTGTGATGAATGAATGCAGAATAAAATCGAGAGTAGTTCAACTATCTTATATTTGATAAAGGAGCTAAAAGCATGCAATGGAGGGAGGATAGCATCTTCAACAAATGGTGCTGGGAAAACTGGAAATCCATATGCAACAAAATGAAACTGAATCCCCTCCTCTCGCCATGCACAAAAGTTAACTCAAAGTGGATCAAGGAGCTAGATATCAAATCAGAGACTCTGCGTCTGATAGAAGAAAAAGTTGGCTACGATCTACATATTGTAGGGTCGGGCTCCAAATTCCTTAATAGGACACCCATAGCACAAAAGTTGATAACAAAAAATCAACAAATGGGACTTACTTAAACTGAAAAGTTTTCTCTCAGCAAGAGAAACAATAAAAGAGGTAAATAGGGAGCCTACATCATGGGAACAAATTTTTACTCCTCACACTTCAGATAGAGCCCTAATATCCAGAGTATACAAAGAACTCAAAAAATTAAACAATAAGAAAACAAATAACCCAATCAACAAATGGGCCAAAGACCTGAACAGACACTTCTCAGAGGAGGACATACAATCAATCAACAAGTACATGAAAAAATGCTCACCATCTCTAGCAGTCAGAGAAATGCAAATCAAAACCACCCTAAGATACCATCTCACTCCAGTAAGATTGGCAGCCACTATGAAGTCAAACAACAACAAGTGCTGGAGAGGATGTGGGGAAAAGGGTACTCTTGTACATTGCTGGTGGGACTGCAAACTGGTGCGGCCAATCTGGAAATCAGTATGGAGATTCCTGGGAAAGCTGGGAATGGAACCACCATTTGACCCAGCTATTGCCCTTCTTGGACTTTTCCCTGAAGACCTTAAAAGAGCGTACTACAGGGATACTGCTACATCGATGTTCATAGCAGCACAATTCACAATTGCTAGACTGTGGAACCAACCCAGATGCCCTTCAATAGATGAATGGATAAAAAAAATGTGGCATTTATACATCATGGAGTATTACGCAGCACTAAAAAATGACAAAATCATAGAATTTGCAGGGAAATGGATGGCACTAGAGCAGATTATGCTTAGTGAAGCTAGCCAATCCCTAAAAAACAAATACCAAATGTCTTCTTTGATATAATGAGAGCAACTAAGAACAGAGCAGGGAGGAAGAGCAGGAAGAAAAGATTAACATTAAACAGATAGATGAGGTGGGATGGAAAGGGAGAGAAAAGGGAAATTGCATGGTAATGGAGGGAGACCCTCATTGTTATACAAAATTACATATAAGAGGTTGTGAGGGGAATGGGAAAATAAACAAGGAGAGATACGAATTACAGTGGATGGGGTAGAGAGAGAAGATGGGAGGGGAGGGAGGGGGATGGTAGAGGATAGGAAAGGTAGCAGAATGCAACAGTCACTAGTATGGCAATATGTAAAAACGTGGGTGTGTAACTGATGTGATTCTGCAATCTGTATTTGGGGTAAAATTGGGAGTTCATAACCAACTTGAATCTAATGTATGAAATATGATATGTCAAGAGCTTTATAATGTTTTTAACAACCAATAAAAAAAAATTAAAAAAAAAAAAAAGAAATACTAAAGAAAAAAAAATCGAGAGTAGTTCAAAGTATTTATGGTACATTGAAGATAAATTTTGTGGCTGGTGAGACAAAAGATAAAAAATACAGGCTTATACTTTGTGTTGTTTGCCCCAGATTTATTGAGACATAACTGACAACAATCACATATATTTAAGACAAACCATGTGATGTTTTGACGTACTTGTACCTTGTGAAATTATTATAGCATGGTCAAGCTGATTAGCATCCATCATCTCAAGTAGCTACATTTTTTTCTACTTTGTGTGATGAAATTCAAGATCAACTCTTTCAGAAGATTTCACTTATACAGTACATTATTTTAAACTCTCTTCCCCACACTGTACATTAGTTCTCCTGAATTTACTCATCTCATTGTGCCTTTTGACCACCATCTCCCTATTTTCCTTTATCCACAACCCTGCCCTTTACTTCCTATGAGTTCAACTGTTTTGGATTCTACATAAAAGTGAGATCACACAATATTTGTCTTTCTATTTCTGGCTTAATTCACTCGGGCATAATGTCCTCCAAGTATACCTAGGCTTTGGCAAATGGAAGAATTTGTTTTTTTATTCAATATTTTATTTGTGTGAGAAATCTTTTATCCATTCATCCACTGATGGACACGTAGTTGTTTCCACATCAAGTCAATTTTGGAGGATGCTGCAGTGGACATTGGAGTGCATATGTCTCTTCAAGGTCAGTGATGATATTTCCTACAGATATGTACACAGAAATGGGATTACTGAGCCACATGGTAATTCTATTTTTCAACTTTTTGAGGAATTGTCATACTGTTTTACATAATGGCTGAGCTAATTTACGTTCCCATATGTCTTTTTAAAATTTTTCTGATTTATGACAGATTAAGAAAAAAATACACTACTTTTCCTGCACCACCAGAATTTTGAGATGCAAAGCTCCATAGTTAAATTCTCTAGTCCTCATAGTGTCACCACCTTTCACTCTTTTAAAACCTCTGCTGTAGTCTTATAGAGCAGCCCAGTATGGAAAACTTAGTCCATGTTACTTAGTACATGCTACCTATGGGGAACCATGGAATGGCACGGAGTTGGTGAGGTGTGGCTATAATCTAGTTGGGGAAAAAGAACAAAGACTAAGGAACAGTTAGGAAACTGGGGTGGTTTACAATAAAGACTTAATGGTGCACTGTAGATGAACCTCCACCATCTCAACAGCAAAGTTCTTTTAGCATCTAACTGTACTACCTTTTGCCAAGAAAAGTGCAGAAATTGTATACCCATCATGCATCTATTAAATCTAAGCAATCATTCAAGTGGACAGTGAAATTGCCTACATTTCAATAAGATCCCGAACCCTTGGGAATCCTGTTTTATTTACATTTTTCCTCTACCACCAGGACCGTTGAGCAGCAGTTGAAAGGGCAGATTTGAAGGTTTCCCATCACTCCTTACTTTCAGATGAATAAAATTGTGTTTTGGAATCTTCCTTCACCTCTAAGTAGACTTCCCTTCACACATCACATCATCACCTATGAGAGAGGAAAATGAATCCCTCTTACTGACAACAATTTGGACTCAGTAGGGATGTGTTAAATCAACTGCCCCAGGACAAAAACATCTTTGTCACCCCACAATAGATGGGAACTGACAGATCTAAGAGGGGAAGGGGAATGCTCTTATCGTTTATGCTTTAAACCTTTCAGCGTTAGCCTGCAGCCAGAACCACCTGGTGTCCTTTGCTGCACGCACAACACACACTGACATTTCTTTTAATCTATGAAAAAGCATAAACTCCACAGTGGCAGTGAAGTCCCAATGGTCCATTAGCTACTTGGAGGCTTTTCTGACATTACCAAATAGTAGCAGAAATAGAGAGATGTTCAAAATCAATTTCATGTTTCAAAAACTTCCCATCTCACACTCAGCCTTCTTACAGGGATCACCACAGAAACACATGTAAGCAATACAAGGTTTGACAGCTTCCTTAAATATGCATGAAGTTCTTTTAATCACTTTATCCCCATTCTATTTTCACTAAAGCATACTCCAGTAAATTTTGAAGCATATTTCACAGCAGAAAAAAAAAAGACTTAGTTAAATACACATCTGTACCATTTATTCAAGAATTTAGGTCTATACAACTTAACAAAAGAGAATTTGCTTTTCCAGTCTCCCTTGTTCTTCATTTAATTATTCACTTTAAACAACAGAGTGAATGTAAAATTCAGGTGACCTAAAATTAACTTTAAAATTCTGCAGACTTTGATATCCATTCAAAAGCTACAGTCCTGAAGATGGAAAAACATAGATCAAGGTAGATGGAGTTATTAATAGCAGGATTAGATTTAATTTTTTTAAAGAATTTCCAAGACAACTATTCATCAATTGTAAAGCTAATTCATTACTACTGCATTAGTTCTAGAATATCATTACCACAATACCTTAATTATATAATTGAAGAGTAATGTATTCCAGCATAAGATCCATAAATGAGTTAGCCTGACAATCACAGTTGCAGAGAGATTTCAGCCAGGGTCTTTTTGTGACATTCAGATATAATTTCAGAGCAAGAAGGATCAAATAGGTAAAAGTAATCTATTGACAATGTAATTTCAGCATTTAGATAAATAATAATCCTGTCAGAGAAAAATTCTGGGAATCTCTCTTATCTTCAACTTGAAGATCACCTTATTCTATAGCATACAAAATGTGGGCCTATCTGTCATCTTCAAGAAACCAGGGGAGTTGGTGTTTATCTGTGTGTCCCTTGTACTATGCACAGAGGCACCTTCATATATAGTAGGTATTGCATAACTGCTTATTTGAATGAAGGAGTCTATTCAAGCTTTCTCTTTGGATTGGAATAGAAAAAAAATCTCAAAACCGTATAACTGGCAAGAAAACACAACCTAATGTTCTCTGGAATTTTAGTTGATGTAAACATATGATAAGTTGTCATTAAAGATTTGAAAACAAAAATGAACAAACTAGAGGTTCAAATAGTAGAAATGAAACCAAAGACATTTTATTAGAGAATATATATAAATGTTTCCAAGTTTCTGAGTATCAAGCTAATGTGACACATTTTCTGGTATAACTGCTCATGCTTACAGAAACAAGGGGTTAAAGTCACTCTGCAATGACTTAAAGGAAGATTTTTTTGTATCACCAGCTAAAGGGCAAGAGACTGTAAGGATGTTATTCCTAATGAGCTCAACATGTCACTAGAGGGTGACTGTCCTGCTTTGCAGAAAGCATCATAGGAGTGCTCTGGTCTGCCTTTAAGGAACCGTGCCCATAATGCCATCCTCACAAAGCAATGAGAGTAACATGAACAATTAGAACACCACACCACCACCACCCTCATCCTACAAAAAAGCAAAAATAGTACAAAATAAACAAAACACCTGTTTCTATTCCTTACACTAAAAAAAGAAGTCTGATCTAAAATGAAATTTTGGAAGATGTGAAGATTGCATTTCACATCCTCTGTCTTTTACAGTGTCCTTGTCCTATCCATATCAGTGAAATCATTGCTCTTATCAACCCAACAGACCTGAGCGCACCTTACCTAGCACATCCATGAGCAGCAGCACCTACAGCATGAAAACATTTCTCCTCCACTGGCATGTCTGCCATTATTTTGAGAACTCACGCATCCACCAAGATGATATCAGGTACCTCCCTTGTTAAAATGTGATGACCTAGAATAAAGCCTGGAAAAATAAACAAGTATATAAGGAACAAATGAATTACCTTAATTATTCTATTTCTTCATTCATCATGCTGCCAGGATATGAAATTGAACAAAAGAGACTGTGTTTGGTGAGTGTGTTTCAACATCCTAATTGATGACATGATGATAATGATAATGACTGATGCCTACAAGTGTTAAAATTAAACATAGAAGGAGTTTAATTATATATATATAGTTTTTACTGCTTTTACTATTGTGCTTTTATGCTCCAGGAATCTTTAAAAGAATAAGACTTCATCTATAACCCACCATAATGCAAGACCTACTCTCATTCAGTAAGAAATGAGGCAATTGTTCAGGAGTAGATGTGATAGTACAGGCTCAGGATAAAAAGGATGAGACGTTTTTATTAAAGAAAATGGCTATTTCAGATAAGTCTAACCTACCAAAAAACCAATCAAGTATCTGTTGCATTCAGCTCCTAGCAACAGTGCCCAAACATCAAGTCTGAATTGGGACAAGAATGCCTTAATTGCCCTACAATTTCTCAGTGTGAAGTCAAGGTCAGTATTTTAATGTCAAATTCTGAGCCTTTATTTTGTAACCAAAGTTGAGAATTTCTTGAGAAATGTGGAGGGACACTTTAAAGTGGAATTGATAGCTGAGTAAGAATTTTTAGGGTCTTTGTCATCATACTCCATGAGAATAAAACTTTTTCAATCAAAAGTTTAGAACCATCCTAGTTAATGTGGAGGGCCACAGACTTATCATGTTGAAATTTAATTAGTATGGGAAGTAAAGATGGAAAAACTTAGTGTATTCACAGGGAAAAAAATGGAGGGGGTATGCAATTTTTAATGTAAACAACAAAAGTTTAAGAATCTCAGTGATATGAAATTTATATGAGTATAAAACTCCTTTGTATGTAGAAATAAGCAAAAGTGCTATCTTAATTCAATTACAACTTCTTGTTTTTGAGGGACAAGTGGGCTGGAGAGAAGGCTCAGTCCTGGAGTGAATAGTGGGGGAGGTCCTTGAGGCCAAGACAGACTGATAATGTAGTATGAGTAATAAATATTACTATATTAAGCCGCTAAGGTTCTAAGCTCTTGTTTTCAAAAGCCTGCCCTGCCCACCCTGTCCGATGCTGAGCCTTGGCATTCAAGGCTGACACAGCAGAGAGCAGTGTTGTGTTAAACAGTGTGTTCTATACAATTGGTCATTTATCAGGAGTCGATATGTTGTAAATGGTACAGGCTTTGCTCTTCTACTTCCTACCTGTATGTATTTGTCTCATCTTATTCTTCCTAGCATAGTTGTTTTTATTTTTTTACCTGAACATTATATGACTTATTATATGTAAATGTTGGGCAGAAAATAGTAACATCAATTTTTTTCCTTTCTTTTTATATAACCTTACAAGTGCCCAAAATCTTCAATGTTTTTTCATCTTATTATTAAGAATTAGTTATTAAAAATAATATTCAAATATCATGTAATATGCAGCATCATGCAAGATCTATTCTATCTTTGAAAGAGGAACATAACTGACTAAGATCTATAAACTATATTTTACAAATTTCCAATATGTATGTTATAGTATATTACAGTTTGGATGTGAGGTGTCCCCTAAAATTTCATATTTGAGACAATGTGTCACAACCCAATAATTTCCAAAGGGAAATTATTGGGTTGTGACAAGCTTAACCCAATCAGGGAATTAATCCTTGATGGGATTAACTGGGTGATGGCTGGAGGCAGGAGGGGTGTGGTAGAGGAGGTGGGTCATTGGGGGCATGGCTTTGGCAAGTTCATTCTCTCTCTCTCTCTCTCTCTCTCTCTCTCTCTCTCTCTCTCTCTCTCCCTCCCTCCCTCCCTCACTCCTTCCCTCCTTTCTGATCATCAAGTGAGCTGCTGCCCTCCATCACACTTTTCTGCCATAGTGTTCAGCCTCATCTTCAGTATTTTTGAACCAAAATTACCATCTGCTTCAACAGCGTACATATCTTGGTTTCATATGTACTATTTGAACCTCTGCTCATCAGAACAGAGCCTTCAGCCTCTCATTTCTCTTGAGATATAATACAGCCTAAGGTCTATGGATTGAGACCTCTGAAGCTGTGAGCTCCCAATAAACTTTTCCTCCTCTTTAATTACTCTGGTTGGATCTTTTAGTCACAGCAGTAATAAAGCTGACTAAAACAAACCAACTATAACAATAAAACAGATTATTACTTATAGGAAATGTAACACCAATACACCAAATAAAAGCCAAATCACCAGTAATACCTTTCTGTACATGGACATGTTTTAAGTTTGGTGATAATTCAGATATTTTTTTTTACTTTGTTTTTACATTGAGTACTGCTGATGATCATTAATGCTCCCTGACAGTTTCTCTATCCTATAAAGATCTTCTTTATGAATTTTAGTCATGATGGAGTAAATTATGTCTTCAAAAAAAAGGTCCTCTAACTCTTAGTGATTTAAGTGTTCATTGAGATAAATCCTATGACTATAATGTGCTTCCATAGCAAAATATAGTAGTCTACATATTGGTGACAACAATTATAAATATCATATGGAGAACAAAATTAGGCAAAATGATTAATACAATGTAGCTCCAAAAAAGCATGCTGTATATGTGAGTCAACTCTCCATGGCTATGACAAAGTACATGAGATTAAAACTTATAAAGAAGGGAAGATTTTTTGAGGTCCACATTTCACTCCACGGTGAGTTGTCCTGTTTCCTGTTGGTCCTATAGTGAAGAAGAATATCATGGGGGGAGGGTGGCATAGCAAAGTTAATCATACCATGGAAGCTGAGAAGGAGAGAGAGAGAGAGAGAGAGAGAGAGAGAGAGAGAGAGAGAGAGAGAGAGAGAGGTTATGGATCCTGCTCTTCCCTTCAAGAACAAGCCCTGCAGTGAACTAACCCCCTTCCATGAAGCTCCACCTCTGAAAAGTTCCAACACAACCCAGTAATGACCAACCCTTAAACACAAGGCTTTGTAGAATCTTTAAGATTCAAACGACAACCACATAAACGACTATAGAAATCTGTATTTTCAATCATGCTGTTATATAGATTATTTTCACCTCCTATCCAGTCTGTAATTGTGTATAAACCCATCATGACCTGGAGTTCTTGCCAGAATAATCTCGTGATATTTAGGATTGCTGTGCAAGACTTCTGTGGCTCAAACTGGAAAGATCTCATGGTTTTTAATTTACTTTCTTCACACAAAAACTTAGTAATGTATTCCAGGCTACAACACATTGAACCTTTTGATAAAATAAAAAACTAGGTTCACTAAAATTATCAGATGAACACTTCTGAGAAAATATGTCAGTGATTTGGCTGAATACATGGCCTGGCAGATCATTATGTTGAAACACCTTTTCAATGACTAGTAATGGAATGAACCAAAATTACCATCTGCTTCAATACCATACATATCTTCCTTTTTTGATGGTGTGAAAAGTAATAGCAAACCCAAATTCACTGGAACTTTTTCCAAAACAAATTTAAAGTATAGAACATTATTTTGGCTTTCAGTAACTTATAATGTCTTTGCAGGTTTGTTTATAGTCTAGAAAATTTATGGGAAACCCATTATTAAATTTGTCCCCATCTATTAAAAATGAACACCATTCTTATATCAAAGTGAGAAAGATTGCTTTATATACTTTAAAGTATGCCTTAAGTGCAGTGTATATTTTTTGTCTCAGTTGTTTCTGGGTACCTGAAGAGATTCATGTAGAATGATCAAGAATGAATTTCCACATAAAATAACACAAAAGTATTGAAATAAACTCAAGCAGATCTTAAAATTGGCTCATCTTCCACACACCTCTCTGCTCCTGGCTCATACAGCATGCCGTAGGGAACCAAGAACACAATGACCACTAAGGTTGCCGTATTTGGGACATACTTGTGTTTGGATAAAGCATTCATTATTCATCCAGGATTTAAATTTAACTAGGGGTTCTGCATATTATTTGGAATCCCTGTTGACAATACAGTTCCTTGAAATATTACAGTGGTCAAGTTAAATCACGGTTAATATTTCTTGTGTTTTCTTTTCTTGGAATGAATTATTCATTTGTGCTGAGCAGTGTGCAAGCAATAATAAAGCCAAATACACATTTTTGTGACACTCCTGACAAACTGTTGCTATATTAAAGAAATAAATTACAAGTCCTATATTGCTCAGCAGCACCACTCTCATCCCTGTTTTTGAAGCATTTCAATCAACCTTGCAGTCTTCACCACGTTGTAAGATATTAAGCATATATTTTATCTATCTTGGAGTAGCATTTTTTTCTTCTGAAACTTCACAGTTTCTTCAAATTTTTTTTTCCAGATAATGGTCAAACTGGCCATTTGGGTTATAAATTAGGTTTTTCATGGCTAATGTACTTCACATCGGCACTCATTATACAATTATGTCATCACAAGGCTCTGGTATAACATGAAAGGAATGTAAATGTAAAGATTGATGACGATGGCTCCGAGCCAGCTCATTAAAGGCAATGGTGTGAATAATATAACTGTGTTGCTGACATTTCTATTTTCACATTCCATGAACAGCCATTTGAGATTTTTCAACTTGCTTTTTGAGAGAGAGAAAGAGAGATGGAAACCTAAAAAGTTTCTTATTTGTCTTACAAAACAGTATGTACACATTTCCAGAAAATTATCTATTACTTTGAAGCAAAATATCATATTGGTTTGGAATTTGTGATTGAAGAGTAAATACTTCCAAATTCAAGGCTTAATGCTGCCCTTATGTGGTTGCTAATTAGTATCTTTAAGCTTCAATAAGCAGAGTGTAAAATGAGGACATATATAGTATTTAAATCAAAGTCACTTTGTGAACATAATAGGTCATAATGCTGCTAGAATTCTCATTGTACAATAAGGGATTATAAATAACTATATTATCTTATCCTCATTTCTGAAAAGAAACTTCCCATTCTTTATAAAATTGAGTGGATGGACATCTACATTAAATGATCACCTAACCTTCCCAAATAAAAATAGAGAAGTTTCTATTTTCATTCTAAGCCATGAGGCTGAATGAATAAAAATTTAATATCTCAAATGAAAAGGAAATTAAAACTGCCCCACACACTTTCATTGACCCACAAAAGTATATAAAAAGTATAAGGATGGAACTTTGTCACTTGTGAGAAGAGTTTTATGAATAGAGAATTCAAGATGTGCCAGAGACACCAAATCTAGTTATGGAAAAAATATGTATATTTAAACTTGTTGAATAATTAAAGCTAAAAAACATATTTGCAAAAATGATTTCGAAATAGCAGACTCTGGATTCATTGGGTATTTAAAATAGTGAAATCACTGTAGGGTTAGACATATTTCAAACCTATGAAAAAAGCAAATAAAACATTCAACAAAGAAAAGAATAAAAAAATCTTATACAGACCTTTGGCATTTGTACGAGATGTAAAATAGTATTATTATATTCTCTGTGATTTTCCTTGTGATTCTAGAGATAGCATGTGAAAATGGATATGAAAATTTATTTTAATAACAAAAATATTCTAAGGTAATCAAAACAATGATTTTATGTCAGAGACATAGCTTTTTTGCCTAAGAATATGATACCAAATCTGTGTTTCTTATAGTTGCAGAAGGCATGAAGTATAAAAGAGCTGGGAGTGTTCCTCCTCTTTCAGATGTATTAATGCAGGTTACAGGCAGGTGTCTGAGAGTGGAAGATAAACTCCAAACTCCATGAACCAGCAGGCTTGTCACCTGGAGTACTCAGGCAGAGCTTGAATTCTGATTGGCTTATGATGTTGGGGAAATAAGTCTTGGTATTTACTAAGCACTCATATAATTATGTGATTTTGTGATTTCTATGTCCGGCATTATGATTTCTCATTAGATAGTATACTTATAATTTGTATTTAAAGGATAATGAACATTGTTTTTACAAACAGTTAAATAGTTAATATAAGCAGGGATAAGTTAATACAATTTTGAAATTAGTAACAGGAAACTCAAATTGTTGTGAGGATAGTTATTAACTTTAATACTTTAATTTTATGTAAAATAGATGTCAGAGAGTTTGCAAAGTGGCACAGAGCCTTTTTTAACCTGGCTTTTTAATACATGGACTTGGTTCTTACTATGACTGAGGTCTTCACAGCAGTAATACCCAATGCCACTTGCTTTTTCATCAAAGCCTAGCCCAGAGTTATATGATGCACCTGAAATTCTCCCAAAAAGTGGGAGGTACTTTCCCAGAAGATGCAAAGGTGACCCTCTTCACATATCACTGATCAGAGTAGACCACAGTCTTTCTGAATAAAATGCTGTAATATGTTTATGA
The DNA here is from genome assembly GCF_047511675.1 of Marmota flaviventris. Lineage (NCBI taxonomy): Eukaryota > Metazoa > Chordata > Mammalia > Rodentia > Sciuridae > Marmota > Marmota flaviventris. The sequence continues at coordinate 10,701,196 of NC_092514.1, read as the reverse complement.
AACTACCCCAATTAATATTTTTGTGCCATTATCATCAGTAGAGACATGTTACCTTAAAACTCATGTAGTTCATTGGGAAATCTGGACATCAGACCAATACATGAAACCATCTCTGTCAACATAAAATTGATAAATCATGGGGCTGGGGTTGTAGCTCAGTGGTGGAGCACTTGCCTCTCACATGTGAGGCACTGGGTTCAATACTCAGCACCACATAATAATAAAGGTATTGTGTCTATATACAACTAAAAAATTTAAAAATTAATAAATCAACAAAATATAAGAAATAGTATATAAGACATAAGTAAATAATAATAAGATAGATAGTTGACACATATAAGGAACCCTATCATCAGATAATAGAAACATACCTTCCTTTCATATGCACTTGGAACATTTATTCTCTGCCAGAATTATAAAGAAAACCTTAGTAAATCCTGTGAGTAGAAACATTTTTTAAAGTTATCAATAATAATAATAATAATAATAATATAAACACTAGACATCTAACAGAAATTGCCATACCTAATGACAATTTTAATTAAAAATTAAATACATTTCTTCTACTAAGTAATTCATTCTTGAAATACATATATAAACAAAAATTACATAATTCATATGTTAGTTACTATAACATATTACAAATGTCACAATTGATATAAAATATTATTATATGTGGCATATTTAAACCAATGGAATATATACTGTAAACTTGAAGCACATGTATCCAAAAATATAAAAAGAAATTGATAGAATAAATTCAAATTCAGTACATGAACAATAGTAACAGAAACATACTGGAATAAAAATAGTCATTATAAAAACCAGCAATAATTAGGTAGGGAAGAGAAAAAATATATAGTTAACATTCTAAATCCTTGTTTTGGTGGTTGTTGCTAAAAATACCAAGAAACTCACTAGCTAAACTGATGAAGAAAAAAATAAAAAATATGAATACATAAAAAATAAGATACAACAAGAATTATCATAAAACATATAGAAAGAGAACATTATAATTGCTATATATTTAAAACATATTTTCTGTCTACCAAAAGAACCTGGAAATGGAAGCTCTCCAAACCAGTGAAAATACATGGGGCCAGATCCAGTTCATATGCATCAAATAAACAGGGATATTTACAGAAATGACTAATTCTAGGCTTAGAGCAAGGAAATTATAAAATGTTTCTGAGAGATTATATTTTTTTATTCAAGGAGGAAATATTTCAAAGTCCAATGGATGTTTTTGTTGAAAGAATATAGAAATAGATGAAAAATATTCCAGCTAGCGAAATCCACACAGTTAATCTTCCCAAAGTTTCTAAATCATCAAGTAAATAAAAACTGAACCTATAATCATAAAAATAATAAAAAAGGGAGATGTTAATCTTGAAGATTCAGAGAATATGTTATAAAATCTGCTTAAGCTTACAAAATAATGTTTAGCATTATACATTAATGTAAATAAATTATATTACTGTAATAATTTAGTAATATGAAGACAGAAATTAACATTTATTACCAAATATTTGTCAAGTGCCCGTCTTGTAACTTTTTCTCCTGTGTAGAATGGGGAGTCAGTGTAACCACTGATGTAAATCCATGTGGTGCTTATAGTCATGGATTACTGCATGGTCAACCATTTCTAGTAGACCTAAAATTGAGAAATACTTTTGTCAATATCTTTCAGTTAAGGATATTAATTATGGACAGTATAGCTATGTTTCTTACTCCTCATACATGACTCATTTTAAGAAACATAATTTGTTGAGCATTACTTTGTGCAATAAATAGATTCTATTAAGTTTTTACAATATAAATCAATTTTTTGCATGGATAATAATTGTTTAATTCTTTCCTTGATGATGGTATTAAGGAGAAGAAAACATAAAAAATATGTTTAAAGGGCCTATTTTTCTAAGTGTTTCAGAAAAAGTAAGTCATTTCATTCTCACAATTTACAGAACACCTTCAAATAAAGGACCAAGTTATGTATAATTTAATTTTCCCATAAATACAAATAACATGCAACATATGACCATGAGAAAGGACAGAGAAGGCATAATATTAATAAATAATTTAACACAGAATGTCTATTGAAAAATTCCCCAAATTAGAAGAGCTAGAAACAACTTTTTTTTGCTAATAGCAATTAGCAAAAATTAATTTATATTTGTATAATGAAAAACAACATGTTTACTTTGATACAGTTTTCTTATTGCTATCATAATTGTATTAAATGAATAGTATTTAAAAATTTTAGTTTTAGAGTTTGACAATGAAACATGAATTCCGCCAGAAAAAACATCATAAATGCTAAAATGAGTAGTATAAATAAAATCAATTTGTAATAAACGGGAAATAATTAAAAAGAACACAGTGGATCAGTTTATGCAACAAATATGTGTAATGAACTAAAAGTACTTACTTTAATATATTCATAAAAAGTAAATACAAGTATTCTCACAGTTCTATTAGAGTATTGATATCTCTGCTGATTGGTCAAAAAGCAATCAAACATTCTCAAAATATTCAACATTTAATTCAATGCACAAGAAAGAATTTTTTTTTTAAATAGCCCAGCTCATGCCTGTAATCTCACTAATTTGGCTCATGCCTATAATCTTAGCAACTTGGAATGCTAAGGCAAGATGATGGCAGGTTTAAAGCCAGCCCCAACAACTTAGAAATTGTCTAAAAATAAAAAATAAAACCAGCTGGAGATGTGGCTCTGCAGTAAAGCACCCCTAGACTAAAACTCCATCACGAAAAAAAGTAAAATATTAATATTGACATCGAGTTATTTTTTAAATTGTGGCAAAACGTATACTTACTGAGAAGATACAAATTAATGGTAAATGGAAGACTGACAAATCTTCAACTTTGTCAAAGAAAAATAATTTTCTGGTTTATCTTCAATGTAAAATCCAAAGTTTAGGAAGTGGCATATTGGATTTTGTTTGTTTGTAGAAAATTCAGGAATAATATCTGAAATAATGTACCAAAAAAGTCAGTTTTTAAAAGCATTGATTTTACCAATTAATCCTATCATATTTATGTATGGAGAGTGCAGTGAAATGTTAGATCCAAATTTCACAATAAGTGGCTAAACATTTAGGATGAAATGTCTTTATATTTACCTCTAGGATAGACTATTGCTATGTAGATGATTTAAAAACATAATCAATGAATTAAATCACATTAAATATTTTATTACTATATTTGGTATTTTCTAATTTTCATGAGAGATGAGATTTTAATAAAATGTATGTAAAGTTGGCACTTAAAATTATAAAAATGAAAAATACTTATAGCTTGAACAAAAGGTTTTGTTTCTAGGATACCAAAAGCAGACTGGACGTTTTACAAGCCTCAAATATTCAAAATTATAGGAATGAGAATATAGAAGTATTTTAGCATTTGACATATATTATAAAAAACAGTTTATTAGAGAGAAGCAATGTTGGGGCTGGGTATATAGCTCAAGTGGTAGAGTACTTTTCTAGCATGCACAAGGCCCTGGGTTCAATTCCCAACACCACCAAAAAAAAAAAAAAAGAGAAGCAATATTTCTTCATTTTATTAAAAATTGATATCTAATTAATTAAAACTGATAAATTAATTAGACCAAAAGAGATAACTGAACACATAACACTGAAAGAGAAACATATGAAAGGGAGAAGTTATGATAGAAGTAAAAATTGTTTTATTAGATTTTAACTTTAATAATTTTCCAGACAAAACTCTTAGTTTGTGTACAAGTCTAAAGATAATATTTGTTGATTTTTGTTATCAACTTTTGTGCTATGGGTGTCCTATTAAGGAATTTGGAGCCCGACCCTACAATATGTAGATCGGAGCCAACTTTTTCTTCTATCAGACACAGAGTCTCTGATTTGATATCTAGCTCCTTGATCCACTTTGAGTTAACTTTTGTGCATGGCGAAAGGAGGGGATTCAGTTTCATTTTGTTGCATATGGATTTCCAGTTTTCCCAGCACCATTTGTTGAAGATGCTATCCTCCCTCCATTGCATGCTTTTAGCTCCTTTATCAAATATAAGATAGTTGTAGCTTTGTGGATTAGTCTCTGTGTCCTCTATTCTGTACCATTGGTCCACCCTCCTGTTTTGGTACCAGTACCATGCTGTTTTTGTTACTATTGCTCTGTAATATAGTTTTAAGTCTGGTATCGCTATACCGCCAGATTCGCACTTCCTACTTAGAATTGCTTTTGCTATTCTGGGTCTTTTATTCTTCCATATGAATTTCATGATTGCTTTATCCATTTCTACAAGAAATGCCGTTGAAAAGTTTTCTCTCAGCAAGAGAAACAATAAAAGAGGTAAATAGGGAGCCTACATCATGGGAACAAATTTTTACTCCTCACACTTCAGATAGAGCCCTAATATCCAGAGTATACAAAGAACTCAAAAAATTAAACAATAAGAAAACAAATAACCCAATCAACAAATGGGCCAAAGACCTGAACAGACACTTCTCAGAGGAGGACATACAATCAATCAACAAGTACATGAAAAAATGCTCACCATCTCTAGCAGTCAGAGAAATGCAAATCAAAACCACCCTAAGATACCATCTCACTCCAGTAAGATTGGCAGCCACTATGAAGTCAAACAACAACAAGTGCTGGAGAGGATGTGGGGAAAAGGGTACCCTTGTACATTGCTGGTGGGACTGCAAACTGGTGCGGCCAATCTGGAAATCAGTATGGAGATTCCTGGGAAAGCTGGGAATGGAACCACCATTTGACCCAGCTATTGCCCTTCTTGGACTTTTCCCCGAAGACCTTAAAAGAGCGTACTACAGGGATACTGCTACATCGATGTTCATAGCAGCACAATTCACAATTGCTAGACTGTGGAACCAACCCAGATGCCCTTCAATAGATGAATGGATAAAAAAAATGTGGCATTTATACACCATGGAGTATTACGCAGCACTAAAAAATGACAAAATCATAGAATTTGCAGGGAAATGGATGGCACTAGAGCAGATTATGCTTAGTGAAGCTAGCCAATCCCTAAAAAACAAATACCAAATGTCTTCTTTGATATAATGAGAGCAACTAAGAACAGAGCAGGGAGGAAGAGCAGGAAGAAAAGATTAACATTAAACAGATAGATGAGGTGGGATGGAAAGGGAGAGAAAAGGGAAATTGCATGGTAATGGAGGGAGACCCTCATTGTTATACAAAACTACATATAAGAGGTTGTGAGGGGAATGGGAAAATAAACAAGTAGAGAAATGAATTACAGTAGATGGGGTAGAGGGAGAAGATGGGAGGGGAGGGGAGGGGGGATAGTAGAGGATAGGAAAGGTAGCAGAATACAACAGTTACTAATATGGCATTATGTAAAAATGTGGATGTGTAACGGATGTGACTCTGCAATCTGTATTTGGGGTAAAATTGGGAGTTCATAACCAACTTGAATCTAATGTATGAAATATGATATGTCAAGAGCTTTATAATGTTTTTAACAACCAATAAAAAAAAAATAAAATAAAATAAAAAAAAAAAAATAAAGATAATATTTATTCTTCAATAGCAAGGATGACCAATAGAATGATCCATATTTTTAAAAAATTGTATTTAATCCTGAAACTTGGCCAAATATCATTTTTAAAAGATCTTTGCAAATTGATTATAATTCTAAGTGTATAAACGTAAAGTAAATTTTTATAGGACTATTTAATTAGTTAATTTGAACTGTAAGAGCTGCTGAATATGAAACTTCATATAAACCCAATAACTATACTATGCTAGTATAAAAAGTAGTGAAGAGTTAATTTTCTCTGATTTAGACTGTGTAAGAAGCACCTTGGTGACTATTTTTAGAGTAGCTGCAGGGTGTTCAAGCATTACTAACTTCATAGAGATGACATTAGAAGACAGAAAAAAATAGAGCTAGTGTGATCTCTTCTTAATGATAAGCTTGATTATTCCTCTTCACTCAAGCTTTAGCTAATGGTTGTATTAGTTTCACACATCATATGATGAATTTTGATTTTGACCTTACTTAACAAGTTAGAAAATACCATGACTCATTTTGTCCAAAAATTATGCATTTATTATTGAATATAAATTTTTAGAGTCCTGGAAATATAAACAAAACACATACAGTTTAGGTTATTGATGTTATCCTTAGAAAAGTATAGTTTTACATGCATAATTTGATTTGTAGTGTGATCATATATATTATATAGCCGTATAAGGCTTATATTTGTAATTCTTCATTTTTATAACACTATATAGATTATAATATGCGTTTAACTTAAACACAATATGCATTATGTTTACAATCAGTTTTCAATATTTGCTATAAATATAAGACTTTTACATTATTCATTTATGAGATGTATAATTAAAGCATATATATACACATACATATATTCCATCATGAGACTTTAAAGTGGATATTAATTTTACTTTATTATTTATACATAATATATCTATTCATTATTTTAGCTATAATGAACACATCTTCTTTTTTCAACCTTTTCACTATTGACATTTTGGTTAGAATAATCATGTTTTTCTTTGTTGTAGATTCCTCTTGTGTGTGTTATAAGATAGCTAGCAATGTCCCTGGTCCCTACCCACTACAGGCCAATAGTACACACAGTTTTAAAAACCAAATATGTTCAAATGTTCAGATATGTTCAAATGTTTTCTTGACATGAGTAACATGTTAACATGTTCTCTTTCAAGTAGTATTTAGATTTATCTTGTGAGGTGTAGTATCCACGGATAGACTTCAACTTGCAATATTGATTTTGAATATGAACTCAAAATCTGCATTTGTCAAATGGGTCTTTAAAAATTAGACCATATTGGAAGAATGCATGTGAATATATTTCTCTATTTTTGAACATATTTATTCATTTATGACCAATATTTTCTTGTGTAACAATTCTAGAATATACAGAAGATACATATGGTTGTCTTGCAGATACAAGATGTCACTGGTTTTCTGAGCCCATTTCTTCATATTATTTCATCAAACCTGGATCCTAACAGGAGCTTGAGGTCTTAGACTACTGTCTTGACTTCTCCCCACCCAGAGATTCAAGCCTGTGTCAGTTGCTTGCTGCCTCCTACATGACCACTCACAGCTGATTTCTTTTTTGGGTACAGCCATGTTCTGTGAGAAATTTCTTTGCCTTCCTCAGTTTCATCACTTGGGATATTTGTATATATGTGCCAAATTACCTCAAACTTCGTGGTTTAAAATCACACATCCTTATTACTTCTCAGTTCTGTTGGTCAGAAGCATAGTGTAATATACAATTCCCTCCTTGTGGTATCCGCATGCAGAAATCAAGATACTAGGCAGAGTGATTTCCAGTCTTCAAACTCTAGGAAAGAATCTACTCCCAAGTTCACATAAGTTGCTAGTAGCTTCCAGTTCTGTGTGCTTGATGTCTGGAGGTCAGTCTTAGCTCTTTTCCATTTGACTCCTTCCATCTTCCAGCCAGCAGCTGTTTGCCAAAGCCTCCTCTTCTCAATCTTCAAATATCTTTAAAAGAATCTGATTTCTAAAGGGATCAACATTAGATTAGAATAACTCAAAAATTCTCCCTATAGTAAAGTCACCTGCCCTATAGCATAACCCAGTCACTGGGCTAATATCCATCATATTAAGAGTTACAGGGAATATTCAGGGTTTATACACAAAGTGGAAGGGAAATCATGTGGATCATCTTACAATTCTATCTACCACATTACCTGTGAATGATTCCTCTCTAAATATTGTATGAAGTTCTCTTTTTGAGTTTTATACAACTTGCATCTAACCAAATGCATGCTTGTGTGCACTGATTCTATATCCATTTTGTTAGAGATAATTTGCCTCAATATTGGAATAGAACAAATCCATTAACTATCTTTGCAGTATAATAGCTAATAGCATAAATACATCAAGATCTGATTTATTCTTTTTTCTAGAGAATCTAGTTTGTTATCAGTTTGGGAGACTTTAAGAATAAAGCTAAAACAATGAATCAACATATGTATATCTTTATTTACAGACACTAAATATCTTGAAGAATAAACATTTTGGAATGACAAACTATTTTCTAGCGTTTTTACCAGTTTATACCTCACAAATCAATTTGGCAATGTCTCCTTGTTGTATACAACTCTGCCAACACTTAGTTGGGTGATAATTTTAAAAATTTGTTTTTTGCGAGTTTATTGAGTGTATAGATGTATCTCTGTATTGATAAAATGACATTAGGTATGATACTTTTAAAATTTGTTCTTTCATAATTCTTCCATAATGGATAATGAAGTTTGGGATATATTCCACATGATTATTGGCTCTCTGGCTTTATTCATTTTAAGTTATTGTTTTAATATATTGACTATTTTCATTTTATCTGTATTTTACACAACGATTTCTTAAGAACTCCTTCCCAGCCCTAAAGCTTATTCCATTTATTGACAATATTGGTTGAAAATATTTTATCAGGTTTCTCTTTAACATTTACTCCTTTAAAACTGTCATGATTTTATTTGGAATAGATTTTATGTCTATGGATAGTAGCGGGAATTCAATCATATTTTTTATACATTGGGCACCAGTTTCACCCAGATAGCTACAGATAAAAAGAGGGGAGCAAAAATAATAAAGATGGTGTTAAACTATCTTTCTGATAAAGAAATAGTAACAATGAAAATTACACTAATCTTAGAAAGTAATGTGATCTCATCAATACCATAGAGCTGCTGTCAGAATGATCATTATATATTTTAAGCTTATAAAGCAGGACTTGGCAAATGGTGGCTTATGTGCCAAATCCTGTTCTTGCATGCAAATGTTTTTGGAACCTAGTCACATCCATCCATTTATGTGTTGCTCAAAGTTGCTTTGTTTGACAATGCTAGAGTCCAGTAGTTGTAACAAAGAATGCATGGCTCCAAAACCGGAAATAGTACTTCTCACCTGATATTTTAGGGAAAAAAAATGTCTGACAATCTTTGGTCTAAAAGGTGCCAGATAGTGTAGATGGACATGCCTTTTTGAGTACAAAATGTCAATAAAATATATTCAAATATGGAGATATTGTAGAAGATACAGATAAGAATAAACTGTAGAACAATTATTGAATATTTAAAGAATTTATGTTTGAAAGCTTGGTTTATGCAGTTTCAATATTGTTATCTGATAAAATTACTATAGAGGGCTCATTAATCTCAGTTTTAGGGGAAAAATCTGTTCTTCTCAGGTCTACATGGTCTTCCACAGCTCACAATGCTGGTTCTTCCTCTACATGCTTGTGTGTTTGCCTGGTACATCTCTTCTATTCACCAAGGATACTCTGGAAATCATGATTCTGTTAATGAAACATCTTCTGTTTAACAGTTTTATAGTTATATCACAGTCACTAGCTCTTTTATAATTTCTGTGTTCATTCCACTAATTTTATTTTGTATGTATAAGACTTCTTTTGATTTCTTCACATTTTTATCACTTATTTGCCTGGAACCTAATCTCAATTGAATATTTTATGACTTCTTATTAGCTGTTTACTACTGTGAAACATTTTGCATAAATTTTTGGCTAAGCTAAAAAGTACACTGACCTAATTCTGGTTTCCAAACAGCCTGAATTACTTTGTAGATGTTCTGAGTTCTGCTTTGTTTGTCACATGTGAACAGAGGGGACAACTGAATATAATTAATATTGTCTAAGATCATCTTGGCTTAACAGCTCTTTAAAATAATGACTAAATCTGTAATTAAACATATTATGTGATGATTGATTTTATTTGTCAAATTAAATATTTTGTGTGATTATTCATTTTATGTGTCCACGTGTCTGAACTATAGGGTGTCTAGTAGCTGGCAAAACATTATTTCTGGGCTGTTTATGAGGACATATCCTGAAGAGATGAGAATCTGGATCAGGAGACTGAGAAAGGAAGACAAAACAACAGAGAGGAAGAATTTACTCTTTCTGTGAGCTAAGAAAACATCTTCTGTCTTCAGATATCAAAGCTTTGGTTGCTGGGCTTCAGACTCTAGGCCTAAGACCAGGTTCTCCCAAGCTTTTGACCCAGACTGGCTCTTAGACTATTGACTGCTCTGGTTATTGGACCCTCAGAGTTGGTCTGAATTACACCACTCACTTTTCTGGCTCTTCACCTTGCAGATGGCAGATTGTGAGATAAGCCTCCTCCTCATCACATTACCCATTCCTCATAGTGAGCCTACACTTGCACACATGAGTGTGTTCGCATGCAAACACACACACACACATAGAAACACACACACAATATCCTTTCTGCTTCTCTCTGGAGAACCCTGATTAACTCATACCACAAAGAAGTTGATAAACATAAGTAAATGCCCCAGCACTTTTCTTTTAGGGTGGTCTTGATGTACTATTGATTGGTAAGTTCCCTGCATTAAATGTCCTTTCTCTTTCAGATGTGTCATGGAAGAATGGGACAGCCTCACACCCAACTGCAGGATGATGCCTACTCTGGGCTGCTTTTGACACAAAAATGTGACCTCCTCAGATGTTTGTAAACACACTAAAATTATTTTGAAGTGTGCTTTAAATGTCTAAATTAAACATGTTCCTAATGAATTAGTTATTTTAGAAGCTTTTTCTCTTTTCACTATTCATTTGCCCTTTACCCAAAGAAAATTACTAGATACAGTAAAATTATATTTCTCATGAAACTTATGTATTTTTAGCAGATAATGTTGATGGTTTATCAAATGTAAATTAACACATGCCATTTATTGTCAGGTCTAACTCTGTGATAAATGCTGCATGCTTTCACACCATGCTATGAAGGAATTACCACAATGATGACTATTTTATCCATTTACTGCTAAGTAATCCCATGGAGGCTAAGAAACAGCTTAACAGCTGCACTTCACAAGGGGCAGTCCACTCATTTGTCTCACTACTCACAGCTGTCCAGACTCAAAACCGCCCCTCCCAGCAACCCCGCCATCCTACACAGTGGTAAAACTAAACAATAATAATGAATGGCTGATGAATATACACTTTTTTTCCTCTGGAAATAAAACCTAAGCCTTTGAAATGAAAAAGATTTGGTTGCTTGTTAAAACATAGAACTTCCAAAACTTTGTATTTTCTATAAGTGGCCCTAAATCTTTAAAAAACTTCAAAACCACCTTTGTAAGAAAATATTGTTTGAAATATAATACTCAAATGAAATTATGTAAAAATAGTCATTATTTTCAGTAGAGATGAAATTACATTTTCAGATAACCAGTTTTTCTAAAATGGCACCCTCATAATGAAAAATAGAAAATTGTTGAACATTTTAAAATGAAATTAGAGAAAAATGATTTTCAACACTCATTAGATTAAAAAAAAATGAATGAAAGTGGATAGAAAAACAAATATGCTTATAAAGTAAAGAGCAGGATCACAGAGAAGTTATTTGTAATTGCTTTAATAAGAGGTAAATTATTTGCATTCTCATTTTACTTAGATGAAATTCAAATGTTTATAATTTCTTTAAGAATACAGTAAAGCTATATAATATAGTTTTTCATATCTCTGTTTGTACACACAATGTAGTGTCACGCCATTTGTGTCTTCATACATGTACATAGAGTAATGAAGTTCATCTCATTCCATTTCCTTTCCTACCCCATCCCCCTCCCTTTCCCTCCCTCCCCTTTGCCCTATGTAGAATTCATCTATTACTCTCACGCTTCCCCCTGTCATCCCCATTATGAGTCAGCCTCCTTATAGCAGAGAAAACATTCAGCATTTGTTTTTTTGGGATTGGCTAACTTCACTTAGCATTATATTCTCCAACTCCATTCATTTACCTGCAAATGCCATGATTTTATTCTCTTTTAATGCTGAGTAATATTCCATTGTGTATATATACCACAATTTCTTTATCCATTCATCTACTGAAGGACATGTAGGTTAGATCCACAGTTTAGCTATTGTGAATTGTGCTTCTATAAAAATTGATGGGGCTGTGTCACTGTAGTATGCTGTTTTTATTTCTTTGGGGTATAAATGTGCTATATATGTGTAATACGAACTGAAATGCATTCTGCTGTCATATATAACAAATTAGAATAAATTTTAAAAATAAAAGAAGAATATACTAAAACTAGGTTGAGCTTAGGGGCACACACCAATAATCCCAGCAGCTCAGGAAGCTGAGGCAGGAAGAATAGAAAGTTCAAAGACAGCTTCAGCAACTTAGTGAGGCCCTAAGGAACTTAGTGAGACCCTACCTCAAAACAGAATATAAAAAGAATTGGGATGTGGTTCAGGGGTTAAGCACCCCTGTGTTCAATCCCCTGTTAACCAACAAACTAACAAATATCACAACTAGAAAAGCAATAGTTAGTCTGTGTCATAATGCTAACAAGTTGTTACATGTGGTCTACAAAAGTGAAAAATAGCTGTGGGGTGTTTACTGTGGAAAACAACAGTTGCATCAAAAAGCTGGTGCATAGTGAGTGTCATGCAACAGGAGCCAGCCGACATTGAAGGGAGCAATATTCACTCTGGTCGTGATTGGGTATTTAGTACATGAGATAAATCTGTCTAGGTTGCTAATTTTTCTCAAAATTTAAAAACATATTATTTAATAATCTAAGGTCCATACCTTCCATATATATGACATATAGCTATATAGACATATGTATGATAACATATAGAGATATATATATATAGACTCATAGATATATTTATCTGTGTATAGATCTATGTCTATGTATCTATGTATTATATAGATTTATGTATGATATATATATATATATATATATAGACATATGTGTGTGTATGTGTGTGTGTGTCTATATATATTTTTTGGGGGGGGCACTAGGAATTGAACCCAGAGGTACTTAATCACTAAGCCACATTCCAAGTCCTTTTTTTACTTTGTATTTTGAGATAGGGTCTTACTAAATTGCTAGGACTTGTGATCCTCCTGCCTCAGTTTCCAGAGTCACTGGGATTACAGGCATGTGTCACTGTGTCCAGCTGCTATATTGTTTTAACATAAAAGTAAACTAACAAAAGTCCAAAGTGTCTGGAATCACATATATTTGGCAGTGTAGGATATCACTTATATCTATTATGGAAAAGTATAGACTAGACCAGCATAATACAATTCTCAAGAGTTCAACAGTAATAAATCTCTGTCAATTCTGTTCGAACACTCTTATTAAACATTATGGAATATTCATTCATAGACTCTAGTAAAAAAAATATCCTGAGGAATGTGGAGCTTTAATGGATGTTTCCATGTCCCATTTACAGATCTTCCTTTCTATATGCCATTATTAAAATTTGGGGGACTGTTATGGTTTGCATGTAAGGTGTCCCTCAAAGGCTCACGTGTGAGACAATACAGGAAGGTTCAGAGGGGAAATGATTGCGTTACAAGAGTCTTAACCCAATCAATGTTTTAATCTCCTGATAGGAATTAACTAAGTGGTAATTGAAGTGGTAGGGTATGTCTGGAGGAGGTGGATATTAGGACGTGGCTTTGGGATATATATATTTGAATCTGGCAAATGGAAAACGCTCTCGGCTTCTTGATCACCATGATGTGAGCTGCTTCCCTCTGCCACATATTCCTCCATGATGTTCAGGCTCCTCTTGAACCCTGAAAAATGGAGTCGGCCTTCCACTATGAACACCTTGGAAACCACGAACCCTCAAAAAACTTTTCTCCTCTACTATTGTGCCTGTTGGGTCTTTTAGTCAAGCAGTGAAAAAGCTGACTAAAACACTGGTGTTTTTGCATTTTTCTTGTCTCTTTAGAAGAAAGTCAATTAAGACTTTTGAAAGTCTGAAAGAAATAATTTCTTACAAATATGCCTATGAATTTTGCCTGAACATTGGCTTGACCGAATGCCAAAACTACTTTATGCATTAAATTGTTATTGTCATTAATTTCCATGAATTTCAGTAAGTACAAAGACTTATATACCAATTTTCTGTTCCAATTGAAAGTACTTGTTCTGAGCGTCTGATTTCTATTTCTTCAGATATGAATGTGTACTTGTACTTGTATGTGTACAACTCCACGTACTAAGATACTTTGCCACATGGCTGTCTTCCTTTCTGGAATGTTTCACCAAGCATTGAAGTTCTAAAATCTGCTCACGATGGTGTGGTTACAGACTTTTGCCTCTATCTAGCACCAGCAAAATGTAATGATGATCCTTGGGGTTTTGCTTATTTCTCTGCTGGTGTGGCTCATCACATAAACTTCAACTGGTTGTTAGCACAATCACTAATGAGTGATTATCTGTACAGAGGACTGTACCTCTATGTGGTCATTCTCTAAAATGACACAAATTCAAAAGTAGAATTACCACATCATAACACATTGGATCTTTGAACCCATTAACAAAAATATTGCTATCTGGTTATTTTTTTTTGTCATGTTTTCATTTAACTAGATTAAGTTTAAGCCCTCCAACAACATTTGGTAATTTTTGAGTTATTTTTCTGGGTTTAATCCATTTTATTTTTTCTTGAATTTCATTGTTTTCCTTTTGATTTTTAAAAATGTCTTCAATAATTCACTGGATTGATTGATTGATTATTCTATGATGCTGGAGATTGAATGTCTCAGGCATTCCGGGGTAGTGCTCTAAGACTGAGCTACATACCTAGCTCCAAACTTCTCATATACATAGCACATGGACATCAGTGACCACAAGGTATGTTCCCCCCTTTCTTTTCCCCACTGGCTTTGCTCCTTTACTTTATGAGTGTCCTTGCCCAATACTCACTCCATTTATTTTAGAAATGTACACACATTGAGTTTTCTCCATATTCAGAACCACATTTTTTAGACCTAATCCATTTAGGAAGTAATCTTTTGCTCATTGAATTGTGAAGTCAATTTTATGAAATACATATGAGTCTATTCCTGAGTTTTCAAATTTTCTCTAGCGTGTCATTTTAGTTTTTATGCTAAGGATTGTTTTCACACCTAGGAGAGTGAATTTTTTTAAATTCATTCTCCTTTTTCATGCATAGCTTAGTTATTTGAAGCTTTTTATACTTTCATACACAATTTCTTTAGCATAAAATTTCAACTAGATTTAAATTTTGGTTATATTTAATTTATACTTAAATTTGAGGCAGAATATAAAGTTTTCCAAAATTAACTATAATAAGGATCTGCATATGCTGATCGTATCATTGTTTCTTTAATACAATATACTTTTTTTCTTTCAAGATATTTGTATTTCTTAGGTTTATTTCTAGAGGTATTTAATAGCTGTTGCTCCTGCTAAAGCTACTTTTCCCCCTTCATTTTCTAATTTTCTGTTACTAATATAGAGGTTACTTTTTAGTTTTATTTTTAAAATATTTTTCTAGATTACAAGTTATACTTTGACTATTTTAGATTTTCTGTAGAGAAGATTATTTATAATATCCAAAAGCCATATTTCTCTTCCAAATTACAGCATATCTGATTTACTCTTTCTTGAAAATATCATTTTATATGTTTTCCACTGTGACCATTTCATCCAGTTTTCTACTTAAAATTTTGTTATTTTATTTTTAACCTTAAAATATTCTTGCTGTTTTTGTGTAATTTTTTCTTATTTAATTTCTTATGTGCTCTCACTTTCCTTATCCAATGTTATCATACATTTACATAGTTTTGTCTTTTACAGGATGACGTTTTGAAGAAACATGTAATGTGGCAATCCTTGAAAGCCATTTGCTTTTATGCAAAGGACTAGAGACTTACCATGTCAATTCTCTGAGCATTGTGCTGAAAGTTAATATCACCTTTGTTGAAATGTGTAAAACAAAATACTACACCTCCTTCACCTATGGACAGTGGCAAAAGGTAAATAAATGGAGAGAGTGGACTCAAGTGAATAGCTGGCACAAGGATTTTCAGTTATTTTTGCAAAGTACCCGAGGCCTTGCTGACATCTTCAATGACCTCTTCTCCTAAATCTATGCAACTTACAGCTACAAAGAACATTGCTTGCCATTGATACTTGTGGCGATAGAAAACCCTAGGGAGTATGAGGTGCTTGAGTATGAGAGTGCCATGTGCCCCCTCAAATGTTACTGGCTCTTTGGTTGAAACTATCTTTTGAACCTAGAAATCATGGTGACATGTTCAGGATTTAACTTTAAGTCACCTTGGGTCTGGTTTGTTCAGCCGTATTTAATAAGTCGCAACACCTTTTTTTTTTTTTTTTCGGATACACTTTTGAAGATAACATTCAACTTCCACAGTAGTATTTGATATGTGTTGTAAGAACTTTTAAATTTGTCTATATTTTTGGTTCATTGTGTTATACTAAAGGTTATGAAGGACAGAAGGACAGTGGAAGACATGATAACCTCTCAGTCTTCTTCAACAGACTTCCCACTGAGCAGGTTCTTCTCGTTGAGGCAATTTTCTTGCATTCAGATTTGGGATATTATACTTTATGTTCTCTGCTTAGGAAAAAGTGTGGCTATATCAGGGACACTGATCTCAGGCTCACCTGAACGTAGTGGCCACATGTCCAGAATTTACCTTCAGCCATAATTAACTGTGCAAGCTTAGAGGACAGGGCAGAGCTGGATTTCAATTTCCATCCCTGTTCACAAGGCTGAGGTTTTTTTTGGTCTCAAAGTATATAGGAAGAAGGCAAGGTTTTAGAACTGTGTGTTCTAGAACTGAGTGTTTTCCAGACAGTGAATCTAGTCACTGACTTTTAAAATCAGTTTGAATAAAAAGAAACAGGAGCAGGGATTGGATTCATGAAAACTTGACTAAAGGAATTCATTGTGGAGTAAGGATTCCAGGTAAAATATAAGGTTCTAGTTAAATGTGAATTTCAAATAAACAATGACTTTGTAAACAAATATGCTCAAAGTATGCATAAGATGTACTAAAAATTATTTGTTGCAAAATTTAAATTTAGCTTATTGTTTCCTTTTGTGTTTTTGTTTTTGTTCATTTGTTTTTTTCTGCATCTGATTTTCTGCTCTGGAGGAGTCAAAAGATTTTGGAGGTTGGAAAACTGGGTGCCTGACATGAAGTATAAGAAGTGGTAGTTTAAGGTTAGGGTTAAGCAGTTGTAGTTATTTGTAGTGAGACTAATTTTGATTAAGCAATGGAAGATGGAAATTAGATTTATTATGGTAAGAAAGACTTAGGACTAAAAGTGATAATTTTACAAGTATGTTCAGATCACTAATAATTAAGGGAGAACTGAAACACATGTTAAGAATATTAAAGAAATTTCAGTAAAATCCTATGAAATTTAGGGAAAAAGGAAACATAGATGTAATATGTTTTCACAATACTAGTACAAAAGAGGGCAGAGGGAATAGATCTGTAAGGGAGAAACATGTTCTAGGTCACCTGAAAGGAGTGAGAACAAATCTGATGTTGAGAGGTAGATGATAAAACTAGAGAAATTAGTAAGGAATTAACTCATATAACATTTCAAAGCAATTATTCAAGAATTACCCTGAACATTATCATTCTATGAAAAGAAAGCAATAAAGGAGTAATAGTGAAACCAAAAATGATGAGGGGAAAATAAGAAAACAAAGTGAAATGACCCATTCAAAACTAATTATGTCAATAATAACATAAAATGTCAATATAGTAAGCAATGCAATAAAATTTTAGAAATTGTCAAAATGGATAATAATAAAACCAGATCCAAATATGTGTCATCTAAAGCAAATATTCATTTTCAGAGAATCAAGTAGGTTCAATGTAAAAGAAAGAGAAAAGCATTATTATTTCAAACAGCAAGCATGGAAAAGTCACATTAATTATAAAAGTGCAAGAAACAATAGACACAAAAACAACAAAAAAGTTACTAATGATAAAGATAGACATTATTAAATGACAAGAATATCAACGTTGAACACTTAGTACTTTATATTCAGTGAGGACAGAAACTCTACAGAATATCAACAAGTAGAAAGTGAGCAATGCCTGTGCTAGGTAAGACCTTGACCTTAGGCACATGTGTAGACCTCCCTGCTTAATCAGAACAGAAAACATTTTTTTCCAAATGTACAGGGAACTTTTTCTAGGTTAGATCATATACTAGGAGATAAGACAATTATTTCTAAGTTTAAAATAACTGGAAGTGTACAAAATATTTTCTGAATACATAAAGATACATTTAGAAATTAATGGCAAAGAGATTTAGGAAATTCACAAATAGATGTAAATTAAAAATTGCACTTCCAGCTAACTACATGTTCAGAGAAGAATCTACAAGAGAAATTCGTAAATTCTTTGAAATAAATTAGAATGAGACCACAACATCCCAAAGTTAAGTCATAGACTGAAAGCACAGTTTAAAAGAAAATTTATAGAAGTAAACACTAAAACAAAAACAAATAAAAAAATTAAAATGACAATAAGAAAGCCTTTTTTTTTTGGTATCATGGATTGAACCCAAGGGTATTAACCATTGAGCCACATCTCCAGTCATTATTTTTTTTGATTTTATTTAGAGACAAGGTCTTGCTAACAGCTTTGAAAGGAATATCTTCAATTGACAACCTACTTATCCCACCCACACATCTACAAAAAGGAATATAAAGAAAAAACAAGATTGAGTTAATTCCAAAAATAAAAAGGGAAAATATGAGAATTATAGTGGAAATCGGTGAAATCAAAATTATGAAGAAGTACAAAATACCAACAAATTCAAAATTTGGATCTCTGAAAAAAGTAAACAAAAATCCAGACCAAGAAAAATAGAGAATACTCAAATTATCAAAGTCAGGAAAGACAGAGGATTCACTATTACAGATCTCAGATAAATAAAAAGAAATAAAGGAATATTATGAACAATTTCCTGCCAACAAAGTATAAAACTATGATGAAATTGAAAAATTCCAAGGGGGGGGGGAACCTACTGAAGCTGACTCAGCAAGAAATTGAAAATCTGAATAGACCAAAAAGAGATTGAATTAGTAATTAGAAAAAAAGAAGCCCAGAACAGATAGCTTCCCTTGTTTAATAGTTGAAGTTTACTAAACTGCTAAAGAATGGTTTAAAAATTCTTTGCAAACTCTTCCAAAATAGAGAGATGCGGAAACACAATTCATGTTATTCTATGAGGCCAATATTACACAGAAGCCAAATGTGAGGACACTCTACAAAACTACAGTTACTGCTATTAGCAAATCAAGTGCTGTAATGTATCAAAATTTTTCCATGATATAAGAGGTTGTTTTTCACAGATTCACACTTGAAAATCAACCAATGCATCATCCATCAAATGAGTAAAGAAGAAAAATCATATGTTCATATTATTTTATGTGATAGAAAAATGTGTGAAAATAAATTCTAGAGCTACTTGTGATCTAAAACAACAGCACCAACAACTGCAAAACTATCAGCACTCTAGGAATGCAGAGTTTATCTACTCATTTCTTATCATGCATTTCTTATATTAAAATCAAGTGTATTTATTTTATATTATATCCACTTACCTCAACGTTCAAAGTCTCCTTCTAAAAATACTTAAGGAACTAATTAAACAAACAAACAAACAAACAAAATACAACAATTTTTATTTACCAACTCATTAATGATCTATGAAAAACTTCAGCCACTTCATATTGAGAGGTGAAAAATGGGAATCATTCCTTTCAAGATCAGGAGCTAGGCCATAGTATGTCCTCTCTGACTGCTGTGATTCAACATGGTATGGAAAATCCTAACCAGTTCATTAAAACATGAAACAAAATATACCTGTAGTGGGAAGAAAGAAAGAAAACTATTCTTATAGGCAGGTGACATGATTACATGATTAGCCACAGAGAAAATTCCAAATTCCAAACATATATGTATATCTGAAAACAAATTTATCTATATAAATATGTAACTAAAAACAAAGAAAACTCCTAAAACTAGTGAGTGAAGCAATTTCATGGGATGTAAAGTTAATGCCATATCAGTTGTCTTCCTAAATACCCAAAAGAAAAACTTGAATTTCAATTTAATGTCCTTCTTGAATTATACAAGTCTACCAAACAGAGCTCTGTATTTTGTTTGAGAAATCAATTTTACTGACAACAGTATGACCTTATGACATTGTGCTTTCTGCTTAAATATGATGATGTTAGGGAATGGCCCTTATACTTACGTCTATCATATACAGTATATCCTAAAATATCACTTTATTAATTATGTACAAATAAATTACTAAAGTAATAAAATATATGATTGAGTTCGTTATTTAATGTTCTTTTTATAAACACATGTAAAAATTAATTCTCTAAGTTTTGAGTAAAAAGCAATATCATTTTTAAAAATAGAGATACTAAACCATGTGATTAAATAATTTTCTTCTTGAGCTTCCCAGTGGTGAATTTTGGTTCCGTCGATCTCTGACCAAAACTTCTTTTTATGCATTTCTTATACTAAAATCAAGTGTATTTATTTTATATTATGTCCACTCACCTCAATGTTCAAAGTCTCCTTCTAAAAATACCTAAGGAACTAATTTAAAAACAAAACAAACAAACAAAATACAACAACAATGAACAGATCAGCAGAGAAGAGAGAAGGGAATGGAGAGGGAGATGGGAGAGAGAAGGGAGGTAATAGAAACCCAAGCAGAGCAACTTGTATCCCACGCTTGGACAATTATATAAAATTAACCTTAATAGGAGCTAATTAAAATCTTCCCTTATTAAAAATGGGAAAAATACAGAAAATATTTTATGTCTTTTCTACATTCCTCTTTTCCAAATATTTATTTTTTAGTGGTAGTTGGGCACAATACCTTTATTCACTTATTTATGTTTATGTTGTGCTGAGGATCGAACCCAGGGCACTCTACCGCTGAGCCACAATCCCAGCCCTTGACTTTCATTTTTTAAAATTATTTACAGCCCAACCTCCTGGTCCTGCTTGCCTGGCTCCACCCACAGAGGATTTCTACATACAGAGCACAATGGAAAACCCTCCGCTTGGGCAGAAGTGGATGGTGTCTGCGTTGGAGAAACGGATTTCATGCTTGAGCCTCAGTTTCTGCAGGAGTAAATGGTCTCTTTAGTTTCCCCTCAAAAGTTTTTGTTTGTTTGTTTCCAGATGGAAAGCTGAGATTTAAAAGTACCTAAAAAATTTGACAGGTAATTGAACCTCATGGTGTGTTGTAAGTTTAATGAATGATCCTGGGTGAATCAACGCAGTGACATGTGACTTCCAGATGACCCTTCCCTGAGGCCCAGCGAGGCTCTCCAACACTCACAAAGCATTCAGTGTGCAGTACAGCTTTCTCACTGTGGATCAGTGTCTTTCTGGTTGTTACTTCCCTGTGCCAGGTGACCTATGGCTTTAGTAGATAAGAGCAAACATTTTGATCTTTCTCAATATTTCTGAACTATGAAGCTATTATTAATATTACTGTGGAAATATTACTTCTTGCAATAAAGTTTATTATGAATATAATTTGAATTTATGTTGTTTGTTTCATAAAGAGCAAAAGGCTATATAATAAGATTCTCATTAGCTATCTCCTTAACAGCTAATATAATCATACTTAAAAAAGTAGCCCTTTTTGAACTCCCATTTTTACCCCGTATACAGATTGCAGAATCACATCAGTTACACATCCATTGATTTACATATTGCCATACTAGTGTCTGTTGTATTCTGCTGCCTTTCCTATCCTCTATGAGTTCCTATGGGAGTTCATAACCCACTTGAATCAAAGTGTGAAATATGATATATCAAGAACTATGTAATGTTTTGAACAACCAACAATAAAAATTAAAAAAAAAAAAAGTAGCCCTTGCCACTTTTAAAGTCACATTTTTCTGAAGGTTGGTTGTCCTGTATTAAATAAAAGATGATGGTTCTCCCCAAATACACACAGTTAGATGTAGACCAAATTATAGAAACTTTATCTTTTTATAACCTACAGAGAAAATGCATGAATTCTTGGTGTACAATTCAACTACCACAAAATGAATGCACAGTAGTTGGGGACACCCTTGTCAAGAAATAGATGTGAAAGCACACACCTTTGTATATTTGAATATTCACATATGCCTCTTGCTCCAACCAACCATCCCATGACCTTATCCCCATCCTGAGTACTAACCTCACATCTGTTTTCTTCACTATTTTTCCCATAGAATCATACTAAATTATATTACTTCTTTTTTCATTATGACTTCTTTTGCTCAACTGTCTATGAGATTGATGTATAAAATATATAGCTTATTTTGATATTTTAACATATTGCCATTAGCCAGTGTATTAATAAGGGTTCTCTAGAGAGAAAAAAAATATAACACTATGTAGGGAGATATTATTATTCATTTTCTCTTTCTTTCTCTGTGTGTGTTTGTGTGTGTGTATTTTTTCTCTCTTCATACACACACACACACACATATGTATATACACACACTTGTTCTTTTTTATTATAAGAAACTGGCCCAAGAAATTATAGAGCCTTTGAATTAAGTAGCCCCCAAGAATTTCAAGATGAGGTGGTGAGCTAAAGAACCAGGAAAAACAATGGTTTAGTTCTAGTTCAAAGGTCAAAATTCTCAAAATGAGCCAAATGTTTTATGTTTTTGTTTGAGTACACAGACAGGGAAATGTTGTTATACCAATTCAAAGCAAGAATAATAATAATAATAACAACAACAACAATAATTCTTTTCCTTTTTTTGTAGCTGGGATTGAATCCAGGGGTACTTAAGTACTGAGCCTCATTTCTACCATTTTTGTTTTTTAATATTATAACAGGGTCTCACTAAGTTGCTTAGGGGCTAGGTATATTGCTGAAGCTGGATTTAACCTTGAGATTCTCCTGCCTCAGCCTCCCAAGATGCTGGGATTACAGCTATGCACTGCTGGGCTTTGTGGAATTCTTAGCTGGGCAAAGTCAGTGTTTGTTTTATTCAATCAACAACTGATTGGTTAAGGTGCACTGATATTCTGAAGGCAAATCTGCTTGACTTAATCAACCAATTTAAATTCTTGTTTCATAAAATTCTTCCACTCACACAGAAACACACAGCACAGTGTTTGACCAATTGTCCAGGCACAAGGACTCAGTGAAGTTGACATATAAAATATTCCCTTGAAGAATTTACTATAATACCATTTTCACTTCCTGCTTTTTATCCATTCCAATGTTGATATGCATAATGGCTTCTTTCCTTCTAGTATTAATTCTAAAACAATTAGCAATATTACATACCTCTTGGGGGACAAGACTTCTTAAAAGAGCCATCTTTTTCATGTTGTCCTTAAAAGGTGTGTTCATAGTAAATCAAGGTTTCACAATGTATGAACTTTTGAAATCTGTTTTCTAAATGTATCTTTTAAAATTTTCCATTTGTTTGCTGATATGTCACAGTTTCAAATATTTTCATATTATAATAAGACTTGATGTCTGAAAGGGTAATTACCTACTTTTTTTTTTAATTCTTCAAAACTGACTTGACTCATCGCACTTTTCACTATGTTATATATACAGTTGCCTTGAGGTTTAGTTTAAAAAGCTAGAGCTGTGTTTATTTCATTGATTTTTTTTGAATGAACAGTGCAATTTGAGGAGAATTTAAATCTTCAAGAATATTATCTTTTAACTAATATCAGGTCTTAAATAACATGAACAGAAGATTTTTCTCCTACTTTCATGAGAATGAAAGAAGCATGGAAGATGGACTCCTAGGCTGTGTTCTCGTGAGGATTCAGTGCAACTGCTCTCTGCCTCCATTTCTCCAGCAACACAAAGGCTTCAGAGGTGTGGATTCCCTCCAGAAGCTGCCCCCAAACTAAATAAACCGATGTGTATAAATCACTTTAAACAAAGGCAAGAAAAAGATAATAGATGTAAACTATTGTCAAAGATGGTGTTATTAACACAATGAAATATTACTGGGCTTTAAAACCAAGGAAATGATACCATTTGCCAGTAAATTGATGGAGCAGGAGAATATCATGCTAAGTGAAATAAACCAATCCCCAAGAATGAAAGGCTGAATAGTTTCTCTGATATGCAGATACTAATTCCAATGGGGGGTGAAGCTTGGGAACAATGGAGTTACTTTAGATTAGGTAGAGGGCAGTGAAGGAAGAGGAGGGAGTATGGGGGTAGTGAGAATGGTAGAATGAATTTGACATTATTACTCTGTATACATATATGACTACACTTCTGGTGTGATTCTATATCATTTACAGCCAAAAGAATGAGAAGGTATATTCCATTTAAATATGATGTGTCAAAGTGCATTCTACTGTCGTGTATAACTAATCAGAACAAAAAAGATGGTATCATCATTTTTATTAACAGTTACACCAAATATTACGAAGGGTCTATACTGGAACCTAGATTATCAAAAAGGAAAGCATAATTACATGACTATAAGGAGCATTAACTCACTGAATAATTTTTGATGACCTTCTGAAATGCAACCCATTTTATTAAATTTGAATATATTGATTTTCTATAACTAAACTAACCATATTGTTTGGTTGGAATGATGGAGACAAATACATTTTTAATGTTTATATAATTTTAAATCTTTTTTCATATATGGAATATTTTATGAGTCTTCTTGTTAACATGCAAGAACACATGTACACACCTGCACTTGTATTTCTTGTTAGTAGGCCATTTTTAGAACAATATTACTTTCACAGGGAATTTAAATAACTAGTACAGATTTATCATTTGTTTCCTGCCTCTACAATTGCACAGTATCTCCATATATGTATTTTACACTCCTAAGCATATGTGAGAATTGTTTTAGCCTTCTGTAATCTCACAGTAATGTAAGATAGTATAGAGGGTGAACCTATGTTCCACTATCGTTGGCCTATTATTTAATCTTAATATTAGTATGGTACATTTGTGAGATTTATTAAAGCAATTTTGATATTTATGATTAATTGGAGTTCATATTTTATTCAGATGTCCTTAATGTATGCTAATGCTCTTTTCTATTACAGGATACTCGTTGGCTCTCACAGTAATATAGTATTCATGCAACCTTAGACTCCTTTTGGCTGTCAAATTCTCAAGTTTTTGTTTTAATGACCTTGAGAATTTTGAAGGGTAATGCACGGTAGCTTTTGTCCAGTTCTTCAGCTGTCAAGGTTCTCTTTTCCTCCCCTTTCTATACTGGAAAAGGTCAATACGCACGTTCCACACTCTAGTGAGTAGTTTCTGTCCAGTGGGTGATTTTTGTCCTTGGAGTGAGGACAGTCTGTACATTATTTGGAATTGCACTCTGGTGGTTTACTCCTCCCCCATCACTTGGTTGTTAATGTCATGATTTGCCTTTATGAATATGGACTCCTAGGTACTTGGTTTGTACTGTGGTCTATACATGCAAAATGACTTCTCTATTTTGTTGCCCAGATTATTACAGCTTGGGTTGTTAGACATCAAGTCAGTTGGCTCTTGGGTTCTTTCATGTACCCTGGCCATTATAGGTTTTTTACTTCTTATTGAATGCAATGGTCTTACATTCTGCAATTATAAAATCACTTGTTCATCATATTTCCTATCACTATTCTAGAATCAACTGCATTTTCAAGGACCCCTGCTTCCATTTATTTAAGAGAGATGTTAGATGTGTTCACTGCTTCCAGGATTTTGCTGCTTCTAAGCCATCCTAGCTGACGGTGCTGTTTTTAACTCCTGCATAAACAATATATACCTCTAAATATATCCACATAGCTCTATCAGAATTTGTATTTTTTTAAAAAAATAAGTTTATGTTATTTCTTCAATTTAGTAATCACATGAAGAATTCTACCTTCTTCTTCAGCATCATCTGTAACCTTCCACATCAGCTCTTAGAAACCTGGCTCACAACACCCATGACACATTTTTCATTGACTGGATCCCAGTACACATGCATGTTGTTTTCAAAATTGTTAACCCATAGCCCTTGGGGAGCAGCATTATCAACTAAATAACAGTGCTTATGTGCTGTTTCTCTTCTTTTTACTCTTTCAGAGAGCTCACAAAGGTTACTTAAATTAGCATGACCCACCATTCCCTTCACTGAGGTAATTTCATAAATATATAACGGAAATTCCGAGACAGTGTGACAATAGCACTTCACAAGTCATCCTATATCCTCCTAGTTACTGATTCTCCATCTTCTTAAGAGTTGAAAAGTACGATTTATAACACCATAAAAATAATTTTACTTTTAAATCTTCGATAGAGGATTGTGAAGTATGTAATTATGGTTGGAAATGTTTTAATGGTAAACCAAAGTACATAATAACTAAAATATGCATATTTAATTTTAAGGATTTATAAGATATAGCTTTCAAAAAGTAGAATATGATACAAAAATCAACAAAAAATATTACTACCGAATCTTACATTCATTTGTAAAGCTTTAGAAAACATTGAGAAGACTATTCCCAGAATTCCTCTAGAAATTCTTTTTCCACTGCAATATGGGAGACACCCCTGTAGATGAGGAAGTCAGCGTTCTGGTAGGTGTGCAATGTACCTTCTCTAAGCTTCATTTTGCATTTATCTAATGGCTAATAAAATAACCATATGTTCATAAGTTTCCTAGGTATTTGGGTACTCTCCTTTACAGGATTAGTTGAAACCTCTTTTCAGTTTAACTAGCAGAATATATACTCTTTCATCTTGATTTTAGTTGTGTTTTCTGTATCCTGAATATAAATGAGAGATTACCTTATTCATCTCTGTGATTTGCCCTTGCCTTCTGTTTTCTTTCTTCCATTCCTTTGAAATAAAATTTTTCAAAGATTAATGTTGCTGTATTTATTAACATTTCAAAAATTTGCATTTGAAATTTTAATGTAAAGACATTCATGTCCATTGTAAATAATATATTGCCTAATATTTTATTTTACTCATAATTTTTTACATACAATTCAAAATACCTTAAGTTTGCCTTCCGTATAATATTAATTGATACCTTATAATATTTGTGTTTATATGATTTTCTCAAGACTATTTTATCATCAATTTGCAGTATTATCTTTATTAAGCATTATGTTTTCATATACATACATAAGTATCTGTATTTATGAGTGCTTTCTATTCTCTTCTATTTGTCAGCTTTGTTTTCTGTTTTTTCCAATAGGATGTTACTTACATTATTAAGGATTAAAAAAAAGAATTGCCATTTTCAACATGAGGACTTATTATTCCGTCCTTTTTTGTTTTCTTTTTTGGAAGAACAATAGTTTGATGATAATAATGATGATGATGATGATGATTGAATGGTCATACTTTCTTGAACATCAAAGCTTATTTTTTTAAATATGTCTGTAAAAGCTATGTTTCCAAAACCTGATCTCAAAATCTGTTCATTTAAAATGAAAGAAAATGTTGCCTTAGCTAATAACCAGAAAGTAATTACTTATGTGATAACAGGTGTCAAAATAAGGCCACTTTGAAGGCCTTCTAATTTGTCAATCATCATATACATTCATAAGACTGTGAGGATATCCATAACAAAGCAATTCCATTAAATCACAAACCAAATTTATATGGAATATCAAGAGCATGCCACACAATTATATATAATTACTAGCATATGATCTCCTTTTATATATTGCATCTCTGTATACCCTGTATAAAATACCATACTATACATCACACACACACACACACACACACACACAAACACACACACATTTAAGACCACATATAATTAAAAGATAAATTTAAAAGGAGAAAATGTATAACTATTTACTCATCCATACACATTTTCAGGTAGCTTTATTTGGTTTCTTAAATTTCAACTTTTACAATGACATAAATGCCAGGTCTTTAGTGATCAATGCTGTGAGATGGATAGAATTATTTTAAAAGATGTGCCCCCTGAGTTCAGAGTGCAGGCCAGCAATGCAAAGGCATTGTGAACTTTCCTATAGAGCCTCCATCAAAGAGTCACAAAGCTGGTGGACACACATCTTTCAGTTCACTTACTTAGTCATTTGGATGCCTCTGATATACATTTTTGGAGACTGTCCTCCATTACTGCTTGCTTCATGATACACCTTCAGGTTACAATATGGCACATTTTATAATTGTGTGTATAGTTTTGTGTTTGTGTAAACTTAGACTCCAACATAAGCAAGTAGAATTATGGTAGTGGCAATTTTGTCTACACTGTCAATTACTTTGTCAACTACCAATGCCAGATTCATACTACATGTTAAATAAATACCTGACTAATGAATGAATGTAAATAAGCAGATGACTTTGCTGTAGAACAAGTTAAAAGATAGTAGAACCATTTCTAAAGCTAACAAAAACAATGAAAAACCTAGTGTTAAGTCAAACAAACACCTAGCAAGATGGAGAAGGACTCAGAGGGGTCATGTCCAATTCTTAGACAATCGAAGAATTCTCAAAATGTTCTGTTTCAAAATTATTACTTTATTTTAACTTGAATTAACTTCTAAGTTGAAGTTTTTTTCATACATCTCTTCTTGTACTTTGTAAAATTCCAAAATAAGAGGAAAATCTATGTCCAAATTTATGATTTAGATTAATATTTCTTACTTCTTATTATTGTTAGCTTGAATATATCAGTTGTTTTTATCATGGGCTAAGTTCTACCTATTCATCAATCATTACAATGCTGTTAGTAACTATATGAGTTATGTGTGTTTATTTTTGGTTAATTTCAGGTGAATATTTCATATTCTGAATAAACGTGTTATACAGAAATTGTGTGTGTATAGGTCTTTGTGTGTTCATGCTTATGTATACTTTTTACCAGAAATAATATTTTTAAATTTTAGAAAAACACTCAGAAATCCTGGTTAAAAAATATAATAATTTCTTTGGGTATTTTATTTGAAGCACACACTAGTCTGTAAACATAAAATATGTCAAATACTCAAATTGTTAACTACACACACACAAAAAAAAAAATAACAAGAGAAACATGATTTGGAGAGTAGAAACAGGCCAGATGTACAAAAGAGAAAGGGTTGAAACTGTAGATCTTGGCTCTGAACAAAAGCAAAGGTGGGTGGATCATTTCTTCATGGGGAGTTGGAGACTAAATGTGTTCCATGAGAAACTTGGAGCTCAGTTGAAGCACATGGTGGACAAGGTGGCTGTCTTGTGAAAGCGACTGACAGAACTGTTTCCTGTCACTCAGGGTTATGGCTGCGTAGGCATGTTACCTATGAAGATGGAGAGCAGAGTCCTACATATCAGGACTAAGTCAAGCACACGCTGCTGAGTGATTTCAGATGCTGTGAGCCAACTCAAAGATATGGTTTTGAATTGGGAGCCTTGGGGCTCCTAGTGAATCCAATCCTTAAAATATCAGACAAGACATGGGGAAGGATGACAAGGTGAGAGAGATTAAACCAAATACACTGACATGCACACAAAATAAAGCTTTAAGCCAAGATTACATGAAGATATATAAGAATTAGAAATTGGATTCACTCTAGGCAAACTACAAACATTCTGAGACCAAGAGAGCACCCCATCCACACTGACTAAAATCATTATAGAAGAACGTACATCATCCTTCCAAATTGTGGGAGCAAGGAGAAAGATAAAGGTGAAATAAATTCATTTATGCATGAAAAAGCATTGTGTCACTGACTTTCAAAACACATTAACAATATTTTGGCGATTTTAAAAGTAAATACTGCAGATTGTATAAAAAGAAGATATTCAGGAGTGTGGGCGTGGAGCTCTCTCTTGTTAAAGTATACTACGATATATAAATAAGAAAATGATAGAGATTTGAAACATTTTAAACTCTAGAAAGTATACTAAAATATAAATTTTTTAAAAAATTTATATAGACATTGCAAGAATAAAGTATGTTTATAGCTTCTGAACTAGCGGATATTATGCTTCAGGGGAGAAGAATATAAAAATAAAAACTACTTTTGGCAAAGACAGTAAAAGGAAATAGAAGGAACATGGGGAATTTATTTTGCCTGCAAGAAAATAGAAAATAAAGAGGAATACAGAACCATTCTTTGTGTTATCCTCTACACAAATAATCAAGCAAACAAACAAAATTCACCACACTTTGCTACTCTGACAGGTCACTAAAAAGAACAACCTCATGATTCAGCTCAAAGTACCTCGCAAACAACAACTTACTGCCTATGAAAGGACAGAGTAATTTACAATACAGAAAATTGACGGATACTTCTCTAAGCAAGTGATTATAGTAAAATCACAATGAATGGGACACAGTAATAGCATGTACCTCATGACCAATAGCACAGGGGAGAATACAGAATTACTGCGATAATAATGTGAAATAGCTATAATCTCATGGACCAAATCATGAGGAATAATCAGGACTACCTAATCAAAAGTATATGTCATGCTTTGTGCAACTCTGCAAATTGCTGCAACGTAATTCAGAAAAACAAAAATGAAGGGGACTGATTGACACAGAAATAAGGGATAGAGACCAAGACACAGAGAAAATAAGAGAACTTGAAAGGTGTAGCAAATATGATGGACTATTTGGCACATGACAGAAGTGGAAAAAGGATACAAAGAAAATATGGGTACAACTAAGTCTGAAGTTATGGCAAAATAATAAACTTTAAAAAATCTTCCAAGGAATTGTGCAAGTTATGCTAGAAATAAGGCAATAGTAACAAATGCTTCATCAAATTAATTTTACTTTTAGTCAATGAATAAAATTGTATGCATTTATAGATTGCCCCCAAAATTGCAAGTATGTAATAATAAGTAATAGTATATATTATTATGTAATAAGTATTTAAAATATATATTTATATCACAAGCTTAGCAATGTTTCAATGAACTAGTTTGAGAAAAAAAATTAAACTAAAATGACCAGAAATTGACTAATTTGTGAAAAATATAAAAAATAAAGGATCAATTAATTCAATAAGAATTCAGAGTAATCATGGAATAATCACGCAGAATAATGTATACTAATGTTTTTTTTTCTTATTCTTTTTTTATTGGTTGTTCAAAACATTACAAAGCTCTTGACATATCATATTTCATACATTTGATTCAAGTGGGTTTTGAACTCCCAATTTTACCCCAAATACAGATTAAATTAACCTCAAAAGCAAATTCATAACTGACAGTCCTTAAATAGCAACTTTAAGAAATACGACACCATTGGTAGAATTTAACAGATTTATATCTTCTTAAACCAGATAAACAGAAAATGAATATTATTTTCAAAATATAAAAGAGGACCTTTACAAATAAGAATTTATAAAAATATCAATAAATTTAAGAAATCTAAATGTAACCCTGATTATATTCTCTGACCACAGGAAGTTAGTTTAAAAATACATGGTCAAAGTGCAGAAGGCCCCACTACATCAATATGATATATTTACACATGCTGTCCTACAGAAATAATTTTCTAACTTTTCTTTACTATAGCACTAATGTTACTCCTATAATTTGCAAAAAAAAATTTAGTGATCATTCTTGTTTCTAAACATTAATGTCAATATTTTGATTTAAATATGAATTAATCTGTACAGTAAACAGTACATATAATTAGTATTTAAAAATCCGTTTCTAACTTCTGGTTTCCAATCCAACATACAAAAACTCTTAGGAATAATCACTTCTATCCTCATAACCAAGAAAAAGCTAGAAGACAGAAAATCAATAACTGTTGTTGGAGCCTTCAGAGAACTGAAACCCCAGGTTGGGCCACACCTTGGAAGCTGCACAGAGGCTGGTACAGAGTAGCAGAGCTTATTGGAGCAATCGTGGAGCAAACAGAGGGCTTTGGAATGGCGGGACATACATTTCTGGATGGAAAGTCTTACGAGGGATGCCCCCATTTGTGCATCTCATCATCAGGAGTCATGCCTGATGCTCAGGACGGAGAAAAATCACCTCATGTGACTCATAGGAGAAAAAAATGTAACCCCTTAGAAATATGCTCAATTTTTTTTGTGGGGGGGGGTACCTACAAGTAAGTTACATTCCTATCCCTTTTTCATTTTAATTCAGGATCTCATTAAGTTTCTTAGGGACTCACTAAATTTATGAGGCTGGTTTCAAAGTTGTCATGGCCCTGCCTCAGATTCCTGAGATGCTGGGATTATAGCTGTGCACCACTGCACCTGGCTATTTTGCACTTCTTAACAAGGACTTTACCTCAGTAGAAAGTGTTTTGTCCAGTATTAATTACCATAGGTTTTACTAGAGTCTTACAAAGTTGGGAGAAGGAAAACACTCATCTCTAGCTCCATTTAGCCATTCTGCCTCACCTCAAAGTTCAAAAAAAAAAAAGTTCTTAAGGAAATCTGTGAATGACACAGCACAGGATATTGGAACTATTAAAAATGGAGAGCCCACCATTGCATCATGGGAGACTTCCTGTGGCCCCACCATCTGTGGGGATCCTGTAAAATGAAATGGTACTACAACTGGAAGTAACTTCAAGGGTCTTGTTCTATTTAAGAAAGTGTCTCCAGGGAAACTTAAAAATATTAGGAGAGAAAAAGAGCAAAAGTAGAAACTGAAGCCTCTGGTATCAACAGCTACAGGAATCAATAAGCAGCCTCACTCATTGCCAGAAAAACATAAAACATCACACTCAGAGATGAAACTCAATTCCTTTCACTGAAAATTTCATGTCTATTATTCAACAAAAATTACCAAGCATACTAATGGACTCCTTCCCCCTCAAAATCTGGAAGAGACAGGACAAGCAGCAGAACCAGACTAAGATAAGATTTTTTGATTGACTTGTCAGAACAGGGGTTTTAACATACCTTTTATTAGTAGGAAAAGGGTTCTAATGAAAAATCTGGACAATACACAATGGGGAGAAAAAGGCTAAGGTAAGTAGAATGACAAAAATTCTGAAAGAATCAAAATGAAATGTTAGAAATAGAAAAACATAAAACACATGATTTTTATTTTTCTTCTTTAAAATAAAGTTTTAAATGTCATTTTAATTTCTTTCTTTCTGAAAATACAAGCATTTCTTAAGGGAAGTCCACCAAAACAGTGCAGATTCCAAATCTAGGAAGCATGATTACTGTTACAATTGGAATCTAGAAGGTCCCCTGAGGGTTTGTGTGATTCAGTCCCTAACTGGTGGTGCTGTGGGAAGGGGAAGGGAACTCTAGCAGGCGGGGCTGGGAGGATGAGAGGGCAACTGGGTCATGTCTTGGAAGGTGTGTTTTGTCCGCAGCCCATTTCCCTGACTTTCTGTGTTTCCTGATTACCAGGAGGTAATCGACTGCTTCTGTCACACATGCCACAGTGTCTCCCTGGCATCAGAGCCAGTGGGCCATGAAGAGAAACCTCTGAAACTTTGACCCAAAATATGCCTTTCCTTCCTTAAGTTGAGCTCCCCAGCTGTTTTGTCACAACAATGAAAAGCAGAATGAAAAGGTAATAGTCTCCCATGACTGTGAGGGGATATGAACATTTTATCGGAGAGCACTAAGAGAAGTCCATAATTGCTGACCTTATTTCCTTTTTTCTTAATACTAAGTCAAAATAAATAGGCCTCTTACATAGGACCTGTGCATTAAAAATTATGAGGGACTCATCACCATTTGATCCAGCTATTCCTCTTCTTGGATTATACCCAAAGGACCTAAAAACAGCATACTACAGGGACACAGCCACATCAATGTTTATAGCAGCACAATTCACAATAGCTAAACTATGGAGCCAACCTAGATGTCCTTCAGTGGATGAACGGATAAAAAAATGTGGAATTTATACACAATGAAATATTACTCAGCACTAAAAAAAGAACAAGATCATGGCATTTGCAGGTAAATGGATGACATTAGAGAAGATTATGCTAAATGAAGTTAGCCAATCCCCAAAAAACAAATGCCAAATGTTTTCTCTGATATAAGGGAGGTGACTCAAAGTGGGATAGGGAGGGAGAGCATAGGAGGAAGATTATTTCTGGATAGGGAAAAGGGTTGGGAGAGAAAGGGAAGGGGGAGGGGAATATTAAGGATGGTGGGAAGGGATGGTCATCATTATACAAAATACATGTATGAAGATTTGAATTTGGTGTCAACATACCTTATATACCAACAGAGATATGATAAATTGTGGTATATATGTATATTAAGAATTGTAAGGCAAAAAAAGAGATAGAGAGTAAAAATGATGAGGAACTCCTTGATACAGGTGAATATAGTGTATTTCTTTCTGGGAAATAATTCAAACCAGGAAACACCTGAGAAATGTCTTTGAAGTACTGAAATCAGTTTTTTACTTAGAATTTAGAAAAGAAATTCTTCTAAAACCAAAGAAAAAATTTTTTAAAAAATTAAGATACATGAAAGCTACATGAATTCAACTCCAGCATCTCCTTACTCTAAGAAATGTTAAGGAAAGATTTCCAAACAAGCATAAAATTATATCAGATGGAAACCTGAATCAACACAAAAGAATGGCAACTTCTGGAAATTGTAAAACAAGGATAATATAAGTGTTTTCTTTTCTGTAGGATTCTTGGAAAAAGTAATATATCCTACAGCAAAATCTGACCTAATGCATTGTGAAGCTTATGACCTAGGTAGAAGATGTGTTTGTTTGTGTGCACTCATATGCCTTATGAAATGTTTCACCACAATCACCAGGGAGAAGTGACAATAAACTGCCATCACATTTTTATAAATAATATATGTGACATGGTATGTTACTTTGAGAAGTAAAATATAGACCACAAATCCTGAAGTAGCTACAAATACCCACACATATAGGAATTATAAATGAATAACTGACAATAAGGAGGTGTAATAAAATCCATTTTAATTAAAATAAGATAGAAAACAAAGAACAAAATGATGGTGCAAAAGATAATAAATAGTAAGATGGCAATATAGGATAATTGAATTAAAAATCAAGAGTGTGCAGGGTCAGAGGCTCCAGTTCAACAGCCAAGGTTTCCAGAGGGAAGGTAACACATATCCATTTGCTGCTGGTACCACACCAGCTTCAAGATCAAGATGAAAATAAATACATAATAAAATGATGAAAAACAAGTCCCAAGAACACAATTGTCAAAGGTTCTGGAGAAGTGTGAATACATACTTGTCTTTCAAAAAGTGAAAGTCTTTTATGAGTTCAATGCAAAGTAATCAATCCTGTAGAGATTGATGTCCTTGGATCTTGAGTTACAACTGAAAGGAACATGGAAGCCTGTGAGAGGCCCAGGGTGCAGTCCCCATCCCACAAATCAAGTGAACAAGTAAACAAACAGAACCACCAAAGTTAGGGTGTATCACTTTCACCTTCTTAAAGAGTCACACCAAGTGAAATAAGCCAATTTCAAAAAACAAAAGATTATATCTTTTTTGATGATACATAGAAGCTACACCACAGAAAAGGGGCTGGGGGAGGTTCAGTAGATTAGATAAATGGGAATGAAGGGAAGAGGGGGTGATGGGAACAAGAAAGGCAGTGGAATGAATCTAACATAATTTTTATGTATATCCACAAGAACAGATCCTAATTAGAAAAAGATATATTCCATGCTTGTATAATTTTATCAAAATGGACTCTACTATCATGTATAGTGAAAAAGAACCCCAAAAAATAAAAAGAAAGAAAGAAAGACAGAAAATTATGGGGACATCATAAGAATGTTGGGGATTATTTCATTACTCTGATATTACTCTCAGGTCTTTGGGTAAGAGAAAGGGTCTTTTTCATGATTTTTTTTAAGTCGGGGGATTTTAAAATTTGTATCAGAAGATAAATCCTGATATTTTTGAGGTCAAGGATCATATAATTAACTCTTCAACTTGACACCATATGAAATAACCTCTGGGAGTTCATATATTTCATAAAGTACATTTATGATGTGGATTTTTTTATGTAAGATCAAGTGAAAAAAATCTCTTGCCTGAGATACTGTATGATTGCTGTTTTACTTTTTGAAGAGATCTAGATGATCTACTCAAACATGGTCATAAGCAAAGAAAAACATATTTCAGAATCAATTATTAGTTTCAATCCTGAAAAGCAATGCAGTGTAATCTCATTGAACTTTAATTTTTTTGGAGTAAACTGAGATTGAGTTGTTTTGTAGCAGTAGAATTATTCATAAACACAATTGCTTGATAACAAATACAAGGTTTTCAACAGGATAATTTAGAAATGATATTTATCATAAGACCTACTTCTTTGTCCAGCTCAAGGAAATCTATGAAAATATTCTGTTGTGTTTCTCTATAAATGAAGTATTGAACTTTAGTTAATACTAACACTAAATGATTAATTAAATTATTTTAATATATTTCATTTCAGGAATAATTTAAAGTATTTAAAATGTTGTGTCCATATTTTTTCTATCTTGTGTAATCACAGTAAACAGTATTGTGAATAAGCATAATTCATTGTGATTTCCAAACCATGGAAGGGTAATCAGACATGTAAGCCTCCTGCATTTCTTACATAAATATGTTTTGGAGTGTATGTTAATATAAATAACATAATTATAAGAAACAAGAGAACACTGTCAGAAAACATAATGTTTGATTTGAATGTCAAAATCACACTCATGTGATTATCAGCTTTTCTCCAAAGTCAAAGGTTGTGATCCCACATTCTGTTTGTCTCTCTTCTGTTGCAATCCCCGATTATTCATTTTTAAGATGTCATGGTTAAAATTGTATACTTTGGGGAGAACAATCTTTTCCACCTGTTCCTTAGATATTGGATTAACATTCAGAATGTATAAAGAACTCAAAAACCCTAACACCAACCCCCCCCCCCCGAATAATCCAATTAATAAATAGGCCAAAAGAACTAAAGACACACTCCGTAAAAGAAAAAAAATACAAATGATCAATAAATATATGAAAAATGTTCAACATCTCTAGCAATCAGGAAAATGATATCCAGATGGTTTTTGAAATTTTATTTCACTCCAGTCACAATGACAATTATCAGGAATACATGTTATAATTAATGTTGGCAATGAAGAGCAGGGAAAAGTATACTTATGCTTTGTTATTGAGACTGCAACCTAGTACAACAGCTCTGGATAGAAGTATGAAGATTCTTCAAAAATCCACCATAAGGAACCAGCACATGACCCAGCTATGCCGCTCCTTTATATACATCCAAAAGATTTAAGATAAGCATACTATAGGGACACAGCCACATCAGCAGAGCAACTTAAAATAGCCAGACTCTAGAACCAGCCTAGGTGGCTATCAACAGATGAATGAATAAAGAAAATGTGGTATAGATACACAATGGGGTTTTACTCAGCCAGAAATAAGAATGAATTATGCCATTTGCTGGTAAATGGATGGAACTAGGGAATACTAGGCTAAGTGAAATAAGACAGCCCAGACAGTCAAAGGTTGATAATTTCTCTTGTGCAGACCAAAAAAAAGGCGGGGAAGAAAGGTTTGTGGAAACCCCATGAAAATAGAAGAGAAGCCCATCGAGTAGAGGAAGAGGATTGAGGAGGAGGTTGGAAGAGAGGGAAAAGATAAAAATTATGAAATGAATCTGGCCAAACATTCCTGTGTACATACAAGAATATACTACAGTGAATCTCACCTTTATGTTTATCCGTAATGCACTCACTCAAAAAACTATAAATTAATAGAAAAAAATCCTTGTAGAGTACATGGAAGAGAATATGGGACGGGAGGAGAAGATGGAAAGGGGAAGTACTGAGGAACTAATTGGAGCAGATTATACCCATGCTTTTATGATAAGTCAAAATGAACTTCAATATTATGTATACCCCTAATGAACTAGCAAAAATAGTATCCTTTAAATTCCATACGAATTCCAATCAAAGGAAAACACATCCTTCTTTATAGCATCCTTTATAGATAGCATAGACTAATTTGAAACTGTGTTTTGGTGACTTGATAAATGTCGCCTTGCTATAGAAAAAGACACTCGCTTATTCCCAGTAGTAACCAAATCCATTATGCAGCAGGCATCATGTCCTAGGAATGATACAGTAGGAAAGGCAGCCCTCTGAGAGCTGGTGTTCTACTTGAAGGAAATAAAAATGCAACCAAACCACTTAGAAAGAAGACACATAAGTACTGGAAAGATTTATAAGAAGGAAAAGCCAGGATGGTAACAAAGTAGTTCAGGGTTTGAGGAGGTCCTTTGTGATAGGCTGAAAGGGAAAACTCTGAGCAAGGGAAGGCTGGCTTCTCCGATGAATCTGAGCAGCCGGAGGAGCACATTGTGAGGAGTCAGAAGAGTGATCCTGGAGGAGAGGCAAAATGAAGACAGCAAAGTCAACAGGAGGGACAGTCGCAGAACAGAGAGAAAGCCAAGATCGAACATTAAAAGACAAAATGGAAAACATGGAAGAGGAAAGCCGGAAGATTCTGTGATGGGGAAGAATTTGGAGTCAGATATGAAGCAGCTGGTCACTATTGGAACTCAAAGAGGAATCCTGTGATTAGTCATGGAGATGACGCAATGTCTGAATGAGATATGGGGAATGCTACTTTGGGTTATGGGTATTTAGCAGGTGCAATCATAATTAAAAGATTCTGCATCAGATGTCTTCAGCTTATATATACTAATTGAACCCAAGGGAGTAAGTTAAATAGTTCAGAGAATGTGCATGAAGTTTGACTAAAAACAAATCCAAGATGGAAAACTTCCAAGTCATAGGACTTAAGAGGAAGTCAGAGAAGAGCCACCCTGAAATAGGTACAGAGCAGGAAAGACCAGAAATTAATTGAGCAAGCCACGAAAAACAGAAAGCAATTGATGGTCCTAAGAAGGCAGTGATTTTAATAAAAATACATCTGAGAATGTGTGATACCAGCTAGTCGCTGGTGTTTAGAAGGAGCTGGCTACAATTCCAAGGCCCCAGCTCTCTGACTTGAGAAGACAGAAAGCAGAATGGCTGTTACTCCATTAAATGAACCCAGGGAGACAGAATCTGATATTTTGTGAATGTTTGTATATTTGCATGTGTGTCCATCTGTGGTCATTCCACAGAATATATATCAATGGTATGGGACTGTAAACTTAATACAGTTTAAAAACTACTTAGATCAGGTTTGATTCAATTTGTCTTCTCTCTCCATAGAACATGGCGTAGCATAAGAATAAGCAACCAAACTTGGTCACTTTGTGATATTTACCTTCATTTACTTACTCTTTACATTAAGTTGCATAACTAACATTGTTAAGGCATTTGTATACAGAAGATTCACTCAGTGGCCTTCAATCTTCAATTTTCATTTTAGGGCACTTTTTTTTTTGTAATTGTGTTTGTCCCCTAAAGTTTCACATGTTCTTGAATAGAGAATTAATATTCTTTATCCAATGTTCAAGGGAGTTTTAGATATGTTTTTATGGGATGGGGCTTATTGTCTGACATTGCTCCATCTAGATATGTTCTTTTTTTGTAATGTAATATCTATAGTTAGTCCAATATTTTAAACTTACGGAGAAAAATGCAAGAAAACAAAAGTTTAATTTTCTCCTCCATGAAATTACATTGTCACCAACCTTGTGACCAAAACCCTCAAAGAAATTTCTAGGTTATTTTCTTTTATTTTATGTTTATTTTTTTGGGGGGGATAATAATATGTTTACTTCAGCCAATTCTTCACATATTTCTACTTCTATGTGGCAATGTCTTATATAAAACAAAATAGAATTTACTTTTTTCTATCTTGTCTTGTATTCTATTTTCTACTAAAAGAAACAACTCTCAAAAATGCTATGCCTAGTGAATATTAAAATGTGTGAAAAATCAGCTTCCCATTGTCTTATCTTTTATAAATAAAGCTGGAATCCAAATGCAAAGAAAAGAAGTAAGCAGGTTGTATTACCATAAAATTTAACATGATGATGTAAGAATATATGAAACTGGTAATGTGAACATTGATTGATCTGAAACTGATAATGGGAACATTGATTGACCTTTAATGCAGTTCTCAAGCTATGTGTCTGTCCCTCAACTCACACCAACAAGATGCACCTTGAAACAGTCCAGTATCTTAAGAGATGCAATTGAGATATGGAAAACGCCATTTTAAGAATAGGCCAAAAGATGGTAAAAGGTATGCTTAATGAGTCACAGTTCAGTTGTCACTGTCTTTATTGTTGAGCCAAGTGCAATTCACACACAGTCTGTGGAGGCAAAGAGAAAGTCACTACAGAACACTACTGAAACTTCAGAACATGTGTATCCAGAATTAATTTTATAAACTTTTCTTAATTTATCCATTTTCTATATTAATAGTGAAGCTGTCAGATGATTTACTTTTTCATTGAAACATAAGAACTGTCCCTTATTGAATGCAGTATGGTCTTTGATTTTTGGAGGGGACTATGTAGGGTCAGACTAACAGGTGCCAGTTGTTTGGCTTTACCAAGGGTGACTATGACATTAAGTCAAAAAGCAATTCTCATTTTTAAGACTATGTCTTTTAACACTGTAAGAGATTAGACTAGTTTCTTAAAACTGTCTATTGAAATGCAGTCACATATTTCATTTTAAGACAGGGTCAAATCTGTGAATCGTGCTTTGACAATTGGTGAAATGCCACAGTGTCTGGAGTGTATTTCATAAAGAACTTTGAACTCCACACCCTACAAAGTACCCTAATAAGTGATAATTCCTCTAAAGAATCCCCAGGCATTTTATGTCATAAGGGTATAAAAACATAGAGCTGGGCTTGTCATTTATTTGACTAAAGAAGAAATTTGAAGTCTTTCTGAATTTACCACATCTCTTCCCACATGGCAGGGACATTCACCTTTTGAGACTCTCTCCCATGTCGGCTGCTGCTGTTTGATGACGCCTTCTGTCTTCCAGGAGCATCACCCTCGTGGGTGAGGATGGCTTTCTTCTGTTGGCTCTTGTCAGGAGGATAGAAAGTGTTATTTCAACACATCACACTGCAGGGATGTCTAACTGTACTTTACGAATCATATTAAGTGACTCATGTACAATCAGTATATGTTAATAAAAGTTAAATCAATCATGATGAGGGCAGGAGGGGAGAAACCCAGTGGAGCCAAATGATGGACATTGACTTTTTATACATATTTCAAGCTGTGCATTCCTCAATCATGCTTTCTCCATCTCTGCTCTACTGATTCTTGGTGCTCATTTTTGTATTTGCACAATCTCATTTTCTCAATGAGCCTTCTCTTGATGACCCAATTGGCCACTGCAACCACGTCCAGGCTGCCCCAGCATTTCCAAACATCCTTAGCTTGCTTTTCCTTTTTGCATTAGCATGTATCATCCTCTCACACAGCAGATCATTTAAAAGTATTTATGAAATGTTTTTGTGGCACCAGGAACAGAATGCAAGTTTCACAAGTGTAGAAATTGCTGTCTGTAAGACTTTATTAGTACATGGTTAATAATTACATTTAACAGGATCTGGCATGCAAATATAATAATGCCAGTATTATTATATTTTGTTAAAAATATTTTTATTCACTGTTTCTGATACTCCCTTTGCTGAAGATGATAAGGTAATTCCATAGTATTCATTTCTACAATTTGTGTAAGATGCATTAAATGTCAATGGAAAGACAGAAACAAAAAACTTGCTTAATGCTATACACAATAATTAAAATTAAATAGATCATGGACTTAAATGCCCAATCTAAATTTAAAATTCTCAGGAGGAAATGAAGAAATTTCAATGGGGTTTGGGCAAGCAATGTTTTATTAACTGGAAGATAAAAAGCACAAAAAATAATATTTTGATAAATGAATGAATATAATATCTTTTCTGTTTTAAATGACCATAAGGAAAATTTAAAAAATAGTAAGAAAACTGGATAATTAGGTTAGTATAAATATGAAAAATCATTTCCTGTATACAGAATATATAAAGAATTTTTAACATAGTGAAAAAGAATAATAAAATGGACAAAATATTTGAGCAGACCCTTTACTAAAGGACTCAGAAATGGCCAAGAAGCATTTGAAAAGGTATTCAACTTAGTTTTCTCTAAAGAGATGCAAATCAAGACATCATAGATGCCATTGAATTTGCCTTATAATAGCCAAAATTAAATACTGATAATATCAAGTGCTATTAAGGATGTGAAAGAATCAATTTTACATGAGTGGTGGGAACTGAAGATATTTCAATGACTTTAGAAAACAACATATTTTTAATGAACTTATACATATCTTCTACATGACTCTGTGTTTCTACTTCAAGATATCTGCTCAAGAGAAAAGAAAATTTAGTTCCATAATTTTATTTTCTCAAATACTGCATATTCCTTTTATAAATATACTTTCATGAAATGCAATATTCATGTGACACCGGCAAAAAACATACATTTTATTTTATAGTATTTGTCAAACTGGATATAATACATCAAAAAAATTCTAGCTCCTAGAATTTACTTTTTATAAAATTTAATAATTATTTCTTTCTCTTTAACCATGCACCTTGGTTTCAACTCTGGAGGAATATGGCTGTATTCTCATTTACAGTTGGTTTAATTTTAGTCTCTGTTTCTTGTGTGAGTGTATCATATACATTTCATTACAAAATAGTTTCTACAAATGGATAATAAAAGTTTAAATTATTATTTTCCTCTTTTGTGAATGTATTTATTCCACATTTTCATCAATACTATTTAATTCATCTATATGATATGATTTTGAGTTTTTATGATTATTTAACACTTAGATATATCCCTTTTAAAGTGGCTCTTCAAGAATTTATTCTGTTTTTCTTTTGCAATATGTTTTATTTTTTCTTCTTATAAGCATTCGATTATATGTGAGGAAATTATTTTTTTTACCTTGTCACTTTTGCACCTTTAATGTAATAATTTGATGAATAGATTTTTTTTGTATTAATATTTTGTAATTCATAAGTTTAAAACTATTATATTGTATAATTTTGAAAACAAATAAACTATTTTTTTTTCTTTTGTGATATTAGGGATTCAACCAAAGTGTCCTATTGCTGAGCATATTCTCAGTTCTATTTTAAATTTTATTTCCAGATGGGGTTTGCTCAATTTCTTCAGTTGGCCATAAGTTTTCAATTTCATGTCTTAGCCTCCAGAATAGAAGATATTTCAGGTGTGCACCACCATATGCACCCTATCTTTTGTATGAAACCCTGAGCTTTGTACTTTCTTACATATTTCAGTATTATTTATTAATAAGTTATATTCAGCATTTAATGTGTCAAAATATGTTGTTATAATTTCTGAGTTAAGGGATAAAATAGCATTTTATTATCACACTCTTTTCCCAATATCCTAGCATCTTTCTTTGAAATGAATGCCATTTTTTCTCTTCCATGCACAGTAATCTTCATTATGTATAACTGCTTAAGTAACAAGAGACTTATTAAGAGTTTTGTTGATGTTTTCTGAAGTTCCACCATTTATTTTATTATGAGGTTTACCCTGATTGATTTAACTTCATAACATCAATCATGTGGCATCATGGTAGTTCGGTCAGCAGTAGACTTTATGTACAACAGTGGATATATCAAAAGTTTTATCCATGTACTAGTCTATATCATCTAGATTCTTGTCATTACACTCAGAGAATTGGAAAATTGCAAAAGATTCTTAGGATAAATTTTCCTGAGTGTATTTCCATCAAGTGAGAAATTATTATATATGCATATATTTGAAATTATATACTGTATAATTGAGATAACTTTTCTTTGTTGAATTTTCAAATTTGCTTGTGCTTTTTAAGTTGTATCTGCTTTTTTTTTTTTTTTTTTTTTTTGTACTGAAGATTGAACTCAGGGGTGCTTAACCATGAAGCCACATTCTCAGTCCTTTTTTTAATATTTTATTTAGAGACAGAGTCTTGCTTAGTTGCTAAGTGCTCACTAAGTTGTTCAATACTATATATATTGTATATAATATTGTCTAAGAATTTATGATCCTTTTTTTTATCCTCCTCAGTCACTGGAACTAAAGTTGTCCATCACTAGACCGGGCTCATTTGCTTTTTAAAAGCACCAACATTGATATTGGTAACTCTCTCTGTGCTATGTTCACCTTTAATAGCTTCTAATTTTGCTCATTTGCTTAAGATTTTCTTTACTTTTAGTTTATAAAATTTACTTTTCATTGGAATGGATGATTTGATAATAAATTCTAGTCATTTTATGGCTTACTAAGTTTTTTTCTGTATGTTTTATTTCAACCTCAGGTTTAGATGAATTCCATTTTTTTTCCAGCTCTATGGAGGTCTAAGTAAAACATAATATCCTGTATAGATATTGTTAATGAAATGGAACCACAATTTTACCCAGTTTTTTGACTT
Source organism: Marmota flaviventris (assembly GCF_047511675.1). NCBI lineage: Eukaryota > Metazoa > Chordata > Mammalia > Rodentia > Sciuridae > Marmota > Marmota flaviventris. The sequence continues at coordinate 10,656,936 of NC_092514.1, read as the reverse complement.
TACAGTGTATACCCAAATAATATAAAATCAGCATACTTACATTGACACAGCCACATTAATGATTATAGCAGCACAATTCACAATAGCTAAGCTATAAATACAACCATTCAATGATGAATGGGTCCATTCAGTGATGACAGGATAAAAAATTGTTGCTTATGTACACAATAAACTATGAATCAGTCATAAAGAAGAATGATTTTATGACATTTGTCAGTAAATGGATGAATCTGAAGATTTTATGCTAAGTAAAACAAACCATTTCTTTAAAACCAAAGGTTGAAAGTTTTTGCTGATATATGAAATCTAAAGCTCATAAAGTGGGGAAGGGTAAGAAAAAAAGATCAGTAGATTGCACAATGGTAAACAATAAATAAATAAACAAAAGGGAAAGGGATAGAAATATTAAATATATGTCTTTAATATTTCTATCCTCTAACATATACTCAGCCTACCATGATAGCCACCAAAAAGAACAGGATTTTAATTAGTATAAGATATATCCCATGCTTGCGTAATGCCATAAAAATTGATTTTACTATCAGGTAGAACTAGAAAGTACCATTAAAATAAAAAAAAAACCAAATTATATTTGTTTGTAAAGCTACATGTATATTTTATTATAAACATCATACAATATATACATCAATCAAAGTTTTTATATATATGTATTTATTATTTTGTATGTTATAAATTGTTAAAATTATAAAAAGGAAAATCCAAACAGGATTGTTTTTGCTATTTTTTATATTAATAACATACTAAATACCATAAAATGTTTGAAATTAAATTCATTGTTAAATATTTCCATTAAGTGGTCTGTCTACCTTGTTACGTTTCAAAATTTCTCTTATATCATTGGTATTGGAATTACTAGAGATTTCACTACATATTCAGAATAGCCAGATCCATCAGAGAAATAAGAAATGAGATTCTACACTCTATTAAATCTCTGATTAGTGGTTGTGCATTAAAATTTGATCATTCCCTTTCTTAATTACCATTATTTTCTCATCTGAACAATGTGTGTAATATAGATTATAATATAAAAAATTACAAAATATATATTTTGTGGTAATGCCTGAGTTTTATATTGTGTTTCATAAATGCAGAGTATATATACTTTTTTGAACTTAAATCAGTTTATCTGCAGAAGTAGATAATAGTATCATTGTGTTCCAAAACACCACCTACATGATAGTATATTAACTGTCATTTTAACTTCAATTACCTTACAGACTGTGCAAATGTTCATGTGGTCAATGTGTTATTTATTTATGTTTTCTTATTTCAGGACCTGTTAAAATTCAGGGATATAGCCATTGATTTTACTGAAGAAGAGTGGGAATGCCTTCAGCCTGCTCAGAAAAACTTATATAAAGATGTGATGTTAGAGAACTATAGAAACTTTGCCTTCCTTGGTAAGTTTAATTTCCCTTTAAAATTTTTAATTAATAATTATTATTTAATTTACTTCTGTTGTATCTTCTGGGAACTTCTCTATGAGTTTCAGATTTGTGTTTCAAATAAAAAGGACATTTTTAGTACAGATATTGTACTCTTTATATTATTTTACTCTTTAATCTCTCTCTTTCTTGGTGTGTTGTACATTCTCCACTTTAGATAAGTAGTACTTAGCATAATTTAGTGATGTAACTATTGTAGTCTACACATAACAGGGGACACAGCTGAGACGTTCAAATGGAGAAAACCAAACTAAAAAATGTTGGCAGAGTAGTTATTCAGCAGAAAAAATTTTCAGATGCTTAGCTTTATTTCTTTTGATTGTAATCACTGAACACATACTGCCCTACATTTATTACATTTTCAAATTTTTTGTAGTCCTCTGTTTTCTTCTTTAGTGATGTCCCAGTTTATTCAGATTAACCACCAAAACTTACCTTTTGTGCTGAGGGCCATCATGATCTGTTACAAATCTTGTGAGGAAACCTGTAAAGAAGCAAACAGAAGAGAGAGACACACTCACAGTGAAAAGGAACAAAGAAAAAAACTTGCCACTCCTCTTCATGGCTGCACATAGTATACCCCAAAATTACATAGCTTCTGTTACCATGACTACATTATAACCTAGTGTTATTTTAACCCCAAGTGCTAGCTAATGAAGATAAGGTACAGTTACTACAAACATAGAGCCCCTTCTCCCTAAGGACATTACCACAGAAACTAGATAGTGCACCTGTAGAGTTGTCTTAATAGCTTCAAGGAGAAACTGCCAGGCATTACTATTGTGGAACTCAGGGTTCCAGTTATCATCACCCCTACCCTTTCCTGTCTATTTCCAAAGTCAGAATACCTACAGCCTCCCCTCCTTTTTTAAGGCCTTTTGAATAAATAATATTACTTATCTTCTTAATGCTCGTGGGGGCAAAAAATAAGGCAGCCATTGAAAACAGCAAGTGCCAACATCAGTAAACATCCACCTATGAATATTTTTTGACCCAGATCAAATTGATTAAACATGAAATTATCCAATCTAACAAGGCTAAACATCAATCATCATGTTGGACCTTATTAATGATATCTTTAAGGTAATCTAACTCTTTTGAAATAAAATTACTATTATCACTTAAATTGAAGGAACACATGTTATTAAACTTCTGATATCCATTATGATGTAGCAATACCAGACAATCAATTGCAGCATGAATGTCAAGTATGGCTTGACAATGTTGTTTTTATTCTTTATTAAGCATATTAACGGCCATGGAGGCATGGCTAATACTTTTTATGATAGGATAGGTGAGTTTCATAATAGTTTTGTAAGCCCGTAGACCTAGTCCAGGAAAACCCTCTAAGGAGAATGTCAAAGCATCAAATTCTGCCTTAGTGTGAAGGTTCACTGAATTATCACAGTTTTTATCAAGAAGTATAGATCTTTTATAAATAAATTGCATAGGATGGTGACCTATTAAATACTATGTGGATGGTAAGGACACAGTTATTCTGCTAAGAAAAGAATGAATACTGTGAGAAATTTTTGCAAGTAACAATTTCATTCAAGTGAGTCAAGATATTTTAATGGGTTGTAGAAGTCCAGGATCTGACAGTACTAAATTTCCCACAGCTTATGTACAAAAAATGAGTAACATTGTTATTGAGACCAAAACATTTACAGAGTTTTGTGTGAGTTTAGCAATCAAAGCAGTAACTAAGTTATCTGGAGTACATTCTAACCTATTTGAGCCAACACCTTTTGAGCTAAGGCTGTTAATGGTTTTATATCCCTCCAAGTAAGTGGAATTATAGAGTCTTGTGTTCGTCTTTTAATGTTTCTCCTCATCTGAGGAGAATGATTATTCTCTTCTTTGAAGGGACTCTTATCTTCCAGGGTTAAATGAAACTTTTGAATCAGCTTGTGAAGTCTCTGATGTACATTCAACATTCCTATATTTTATACATCAAGCTAGAGTCAAACAGGACATGTTGGCATAAGTATAGCAGTTCATGCTTTTCCCCACATGATCAAAGGCATAGGATCTTGTGATGCTGGTCAGGTGGAATCTTATATATTACATTTTTTTTTTTTGTAATGGCTGTTTGAGAATAAAATGTCTATTGAATGCACATGACCAATTTTGATTATTAACTTTATGTTGTATATTGAGCACCTTAACTGTAAATAAAACAATATTTAATACATATTAATATGAGAGAGGCTAGATCTTTGTTTGTCTCTGTTTTAAAAGGCAAGTATTAGGATACAATTTGCTCATTCAACCATAGCTCGTCCAAAAGGATTATGAGAAATTTCATTATTTAAAACTATATCTCATTGACTAAAAATTGTGCAAAAGGATGAGATGTAAAGGCAGGGGCATTATCCATCTTTAAACAAATAGGGCTTCTAGGAGCAGATTACGTTTGGTTTCTTTCCATGCTCTCTGCTAGAACTGAATTGGCAGTTTTGTTTTGTTTTGTTTTGTTTTTTGTTTTTGTTGTTGTTTTTAGATTCAATTCTGTTAGTCAATTTTTTTCTTTTGTATTGTGACTTGCAACAATGCATTAATAATCATAAATATTTTGAAGTGAATAGCTCATTATACTTCTATTTTGTAAGTTGTTTTCTATATTTCTTATTATTTTCTATTTTGATTAATGATTTAATTTCTGGATCATTGTTTTTATTGTGGTATGCTTGGATTCTTTTCATATATATATATATATATATATATATATATATATATATATTCCCTTTATATATCCTATAAGTTTTGAATTTTTCCAGTATTTCACAAGTTGCTTAGACTTGTCTTAACATTGGTCCTGCTTGATAAGCCTCTCCCATATTGGTAACATTTCAGCTTTGCACACTAGGAATCCCCATGTCATTTATTCTTAAAAATTATAAACATACACAATTTGTGCCCAATTATATTACTATTTGGTCTCAATTTTACTCTCTAAACTTTCTTTAAATAGTTATTTAGTGTTCTTTGAGTAATTCATAATGGTCAATACCCTAATGTTCAGTTCTTAATGTTTTTTTCTTCTTCTTTTGTTACTTGGATTAAGCCATTCTAATCTTTGTTTATATTTGCTGTACTGTTTTTTATTTGTTCATTAAAGGAGCCAACAGTAGATTATATAGTCAATTTTGGGAAAAAAAGTATAAAAACTTAAAAAAAATAAAAAATACACAAGAACAGTGCTGAATCCTTGTAATATTTGCTAATTGGGAGGCCATGCAAAAGTACTTCATGTTTGAGGGAAGTCACAGAAATTTAGAAACAGCATGACTCAAACAATTTTAAAAAGATTTATAGTTCAGTGATATAGAATTTTTTCAAGCACCACACATGAAAAATTAAAAGTTTGATGATGTAAAGATCCAGAAATGCCAGTACTAAATATGTATCTATGAACAATTAAATCAGAAAATTGAAGAGATACCTCTGCTTTTGTGTTTAGTGCAAACATTGTTCTCAGTATTAAAAGTAGGGACTCAATGTATGTGCCCATCAATGATCAAATGAGTAAAAATATTGTACTTATATACTATTATTAGTTAGTAATGAAAATATTTTGTCTCATAAAGTGTTTTAAGAAATACATGTAGGACTTTGCATTAAGTCAAATGTGGCAGGCAGAGATTAAGTTGCAGGAGCACTTGATTCACATGTAGAAGTCAGTAATTTAGTGAGTAAAATTGTGCTTACCAGATACTGTGTTTTGTGTAGGGTTGATACTATAGTCAAAGTTTCCATAGTTTTGTTTTATTGATCATAAGAGGGTCAAGAGTTTTGTTTTATCAAATGGTGAGTGTATTATGTTCTTCATAAATACTAGTTGAAGGAATACAATACCTTGTAAGAACAAAACTGATAATTATATGAAATAATGATTGTGTTAATTCATTCTGTTTAGTCATATTATCTTTTATATATAGTATAAAATACCATGATATATTTAGTAAATAAACAAAGTTGTATTTGTCAATGAAAGAAATCGTCATATCACATGAATTTACAAATATGAAAATCAATTTATTACACTTGATTGTCAGGTGTTGACTTCAGCCAAGTATTATGGCATAGACTATGCAAGATTTTTATAGTCTTTTAAAATGTTTTTATGGAAAATTTTATAGACATATATGTGTATATTTCTTAGTAAAATTTGTTCATATTTGGTTTTAAGAGTCCATAGCCTCTTTACCCTTATTGACTATTTGTGGTATTATCACTCAAAATTTACTAGTTATTTTCACATCTCTATGTCATGGTAGACAAAAACCAGGTTTTGGACACTCTTTGAAAAAGCCACAAATGTTTGTATACGTTTTACATTTCTCTTATTCTACCGAGAGTGAAGATAGCTGCTGGATATTTCCTAAGTATGTAATGCTATCTTATGGAGGACAAAAGGCTGTGGATGATAAAAATAGCATACTTTACTTTTCTTTGTTATATTACTCTTCTTAATGATGTACTCCTCTTGGATACTGTGGTCTCTAAAAGAATTTGGGTAATATTCTCAAGTTAATTGTGTTTGTACATTTTTATTGAACTGATATATTTTTTAATTCATGATGACTTTGAACATACTAATCTGCTACACTCCTGATGTACCTATTTTACCTTAATTTCACATTATGTATGCAAAGTATATTTATCCCACTCTAGTAGGTATTGTTTTTTTAAAATTTTTGTTTATTTCAGTCATGACTTCTCAAGACACCCAAGAATATTCACCAGAAAAGGTTATAAAACATATATTTCATAAAGTGATAAGTGTAAAATATAGAAGTTGTAATCTTGACTATTTACATCAAAAGAAAATATGGAAAACTACAAGTGAGAGTGAACACCAGAAATCATATAAAAATTCAGACCTTGTTCATCACCAGAGAATTTATACTGGAGAGAAGCCCTACAAATATAAACAATGTGACAAAGATTTTTGTAAAAAAATAGGTCTTACTTACCACCGAAGAACCCACACTGGAGAGATGCCCTACAAATGTAAAGAATGTGGAAAAGCTTTCAGTCTAAAATCACACCTTATTTACCACAGCAGAACACACACTGGGGGGAGGCCTTCAAATGCAAAGAATGTGACAAAGCTTTCAGTCGAAAATCACACCTTATTTACCACAGCAGAACTCACACTGGAGAGAAGCCCTACAAATGCAATGAATGTGACAAAGCTTTCAGTCAAAAAACATACCATATTTACCACAGCAGAACTCACACTGGAGAGAAGCCCTACAAATGTAAAGAATGTGGCAAAGCTTTCAGTCAAAAAACAGACCATATTTACCACAGCAGAACTCACACTGGAGAGTAGCCCTACAAATGCAAAGAATGTGGCAAAGCTTTCAGTAGAAATTCACACCTTATTTGCAACAGGAGAACTCACACTGGAGAGTAGGCCTACAAATATAAAGAAGATGGCAAAGCTTTCAGTTGAAAATCACCTTATTTGCCACAGAGAACTCACGCTGGGGAGAAGCCGTACAAATGTAAAGAATGTGGAATAGCTTTCAGTCAAAAAAATAGATCTTATTTGCCACAGAAGAACTCACACTGGAGAGAAGCCCTACAATTGTAAAGAATGTTGCAAAGCTTTCATTCGAAAGTCACACCTTATTTGCACAGCAGAATCACACTGTAGTGAAGCCTCACAAATGCAAGGTATGTGACTAAGTTTTTACTCAATTATCAACCCTTATTTGCCACAACAGAATTCACACTGGAGAAAAGCCCTATAAATATAAGGAATGTGGCAAAGCTTTTAGCCATAAATCAGGCCTTATTCACCACATCAGAACTCACACTGGAGAATAGCCCTACAAATGTGAATAAGTGGCAAAACATTTAATAAAAAATAAAACTTTATTCAGCACAGCAGAAGACACCCTGGTGAATGTGAAATATAAATAAAGTGATAATACTTTTAAAGAAAAACTAAACCTCATTAACAACAGAATTTATACAGAAAAGAACCCCTACTAATGAAAAAATGTAGCAAAGCTTTTAATAAGAAATCAATTCTTTTTCACCACTAAGCTATTTATTCTGGAAAGAAGACATAAATGTAGAGAATGTAGAAACATTTTCAATTATATATCATACATTACTAGACATCAGAGAAAACACACTGGAGAGAAGATTTACAAATGATACCATCAAACCATTCCTCTAAGAAAGAGTCAACATTTAATCCTCACCACAATAACCATAAAAGAGACAAAGATTTGAAATGTGAAAATTGACAATGTGACAATGCCTCCAAAATTTATTCACCAATACTCAGCACCTGTGGATACATACTGGTTAGAGAAAATACAAATGGAAAAAAATATTTTGTAACCATATGATTATTAAAAACTACTGATTTTTGGAGAATTCATTGTGCCCAGAAACCCTAAAAAGTTAAATAATATTTTGAAAACTTATTCAAATTTTGAATTCATTGAACATCTGAAAACTCATACCAGTAGTGAACATTGAACAGATTTTGTCCAAAATGTATGCCTTATATAAAAGTGAAACATTTATAATAAACACTTTGACAAATGTGAGAGTATAGTAAAGTCATTATTTTACATTACACCTTGATGTATATGAGGGTCAGTAAAAGACATTACTCATTTAAATATAGAAAATAAGTAGTTGTCTTTAACTTTTGCTTAATTTTTTTAAGCATTATCAAGTTATTTGGTAGAAATATCAGTCATAAATATCATATATGCATAGTGCAGAAATCTCATCTTTGAAAGCATATAATTTTTGTTTTCTAAATCAAAAAATTACGATTTTCATTTTTGAATACTGGAGAAAAGAATTATATGAAATCTATTTTTTTGATGTTTAACACTGAATTGTAACATTTTAAACTGTATTTTTTTTGTATTTCAGTTTATATTTAGGGATTTTTAAACACTGAGCCACATTCTTAAGCCCTCTCCCCACTTTTTCAAATTTTGAGACTGTCTTGCTAAGTTGCTTGAAACCACCCTAAGTTGCTGAGGCTGAATTTAAAGTTCTGAAACTCCTCAGTTTCTCAATTTGCTTGGATTACAAGCATGGACCATCATTCCCAATTTATAGTGCATTGTTTTTACCTATATTTACGTTATGTATTCAATATGTCCTTATAACTGAATATTTGTTTATATGTTAACACTCATGTATTTCATCCTGTTGTTAAATAACAGACATCACATTGTTCCACTTGACTAAATGTTTTATGTAACAGTAAAACATACTACTGAGTAAATAATACTGTATCATCTCTTAATTATTTTACACATTTTAATAAAACTTAAAGTGGAATATAATTTGCATAAGCCAGATCATTATATTTTTTTTCTGTTTGTATTTATGGTGAAATTATGAGTTATAAGAAAGACATAGATAAAGAAAATAAGCCCCAGATTTTCATATCTTGAATTACAAATTTTAACATTTTAATTTTTTAACATTTTAACATTTCCTAGTGATTTGAATAGACTGAATTTCCACAAACTTAAAGTTAGCTCTTGCATGAGAGAAGAGCTTTATCTTTCTTGTGTGTGCATAATAGCCTTCTAGACATCAGCCTCATTGGAGACATTTCATTTTTCTCTGAATGAGATCAATGATCAGTGTTTTCATGTACATTAGTAAATTTCTGACATCACTGTTATTTTATAGGTAGTGTTATTTCAGGGCAGGAATCCGAGAAATGGATCTGGAGTCAAGGTTGAGTGTGGTCTTATACTTATGACAAAATAATCAGTGAGCTATGTTTCATAGTCTTATTTTCTGTGGACCAATTAATAAGAGGTAAACTGATAAGGTTGTATGTAAAGATTAAGTTTCTTATGATTAAATGTTGTCTTACCAGCTACAATAGGGATTCTTATACATGGAATCCATACAAAAATCATATTGAATATCATTCACAATTTTATTAATATTACATATAATTCATGAAGAACTGAGTTTACAATAATATATGGCTAAGAACAAGGTCTGGGGACATTGTACACTCTCCAATATGGACACATTTATACCAGTTTAATTATACATGAAACTACACTAAATGAGAATAAAAATCAATTGGATCAACACACAACAATATACAAATAAAAACTTTTAAAGACTTAAACAAGAGACCAATAATGGATGAAGTGTGGCTTCCGAATGGTAGGGAGATAATGGACATATAACCAAAGGTAATTGAAGAAAGATAAATTACCCACTTTGAGCTAGAACAGCATTTGAAAGAAATAGAGTCACAAAGTTATCAAAGATTATTCACTTCCATTTGTATGCTTTGCAATACATTCCGAAAGATTTCTGCATGTTTTATTTCAGTCAAATTGAAGAACAATCCAGAAAGTTAAAAAAAAAGAAGCATTGCTCCTCTGGTTTGAAAAGCAAGAAAAAAATAGAGAGAGATTTATTGAGCTAGAAAAAGTTACTAGTTAAAGGTAAAAAATAGAACTGAGATTTCCAGAGTCTCAGTATAATGTATTTCAGCCATCCCTGGTTTCACAGGGCATTTTTGGTTAATAAAGGATTTGTTCACTTACATACAACTTACAGAACATTGCTGTTTTTAGTCAGTCTTTTCCATTAATAACAATGATGTACCTTTCAAGACTTTCCAGCCACAAAAATACACAATTTCAGAAATCTTCTGGTTCATCCTCCATATATTCTGCTAAAAAATATGAGGTAATTATACTGTGTATTATGACCTCAGGCTATGAGCCTTCAAATTACCTTAAAATACAAAAGAATATTTTATGTTTATTTTTAAATATTGTTTTTATATTTCAAACATTCAAATCAAATTCCACAGTAATCAATGATACAAAAAACCACAAAAAAAAAAAAAAAAAACTGCAATTTGGTGTCTCATCATGACTTTTCAATACCTACTCTAGATTGCCTGTGGGTTCAACTTTTAATTTAAAAAATAATATTTTTTCCATACAATTGGGGTGAAGTGGAGGACAAAATCTCCTGCATTGTTTTCCTGGGCAAGCCATCTAACTTGAAACAACTGAACCCCAAATAAAAATATCTTTACATTCTAATTATATCAGTTCTTAACTAATCTAGCATAAAAAAAAATCCACTTTCTTCTGGTTGAATACGTTAGCCCAAAGATATGTAACCTGGGAGTTAAAAGAAGTATGACATAAATGAAGAGGTCTTTTTTGCATAAGGCAAATTGCACTTTTTTGACATACATTGGGCATAGTTATGTACAAAGCTTTTCGTTATAGACCTAGGGTACCAGTTCCTCTTCTCCATGATCTCCACCTCTGGAGTTAGCAAATATTTAAGTACAAAATACCCGTTGCTATATTTTGGATCTTGAATGTCCACAGGTCTCCAGCCAGTGGTGCTATTGGGATATGGTGGAACCTTTAGGAGGTGGGGCCTAGTGGGAGAAAGTCAGGTTATTTGGAGCATGCCCTTAAAGGAAATATTAGGAGCCTGACGGCTCCTCTTCCTCTCTCTGCTTCCCCAGCTGCCATGAACAGCTTTGCTTCCTGATGTCTTCCATATCATGACGTTCTGTGCTTCATCATAGACTCAAAAGCCACAGCGCCAACTGACCATGGTCTGTCAACTTTGAAACCATGAACCACATTGAAAATTTTCTCCTCTAAATTGATTTATTTCAGGTTTTTTTCTCTTTAATCCATTTACTGATACACATCCATCCTGGACTAGCTGAGTGTAAATACCTGAGAAACATTAGTGATAAAATATTTCCCTTTACAAAGACTGGTAAACGGAGTGCAAGTGCTGAAAGCAACAGTTTTTCCCTCGGTTTGTTTAATATGTTATTGTCCCAGTTTTTAGTGCTCCTGGTACTACTCGACAATCCACAGTGTAGACAAATGCTGCTCAGATGAAACCCAAGTCAAATAATCCACCCTTCCAAACACTAATGATAGCTTAACTGGTTCACAGGTTTCAAGACCCTAGTGTCCAGTGAGAGCCATTAGAGTTCTTTAGAAAGAAATATATACAATTGGTAAAGGGACTGTCCAGGCATTGTCTATAATGACTCCAGTTAGCCTGGTATCAATGTTTTGTCTATGGCTGTTACTTGGTTCAATGGCAGAATAAGGTGACTCTTTTAACAATTTACAACTTACTTCTTCTTGTATACAAACATACACTCACGCACGCACACATGCATGCACACGCAATCAGGCACATAACCAAAAAGTAACAAAACAAATGCATAGAGGGCTTTGGTGGGAGAGGAGGGCTGCTAAATAAATAAACATCTTTACAGACAGAACACTTAGGCTGCAGAAACGACCTTGAGGTTTCTGAGAAGTCCATGCAGAGGTCTGCGTGCTAGAAGGAAACTTTTTGGAGGCTTCCTCATCAGGCTGCTTGCTGCTGGGAGATGGGAAAGTCTGGAATATAGCTGGGAAGACATGGCCTTGTGAGCAGAGAGCAGAGAATGTTCAGTGGGGGCAGGGTCCTTGGAGACAAGCTGCTCCTTTCCAACTGCATGTGCATTTGGCTGCTGGGGGCCCGGAGGCTGGTGGCCTTTTTCAGCATTGTCATCCCTGGCACTCTTACTGTCCAACTTGACAGGGCTCCCACGTGTCTTTTTAGACAGCAAGGTTGTCTTGCCAAGGTCCATCGACCACCTAGTCTCCTGTATCTCCAGGCTGACTTGAAGGAGGTCAGCCCCCTATCCTCAGACTTGCTGTCCCTATTCAGACCAGACTGCACACTTGGGCTGGGGGGGCAGGGTGCAGGGTGGCCACAGAGGAGCTCTGTACATGTTTGTCTTCACCTCTGCCCTCCCCGGCTCTGGCCTGGCTCACCCAAGAGGAGCTGGGTTTGGAGATGGAGGTGACACTGGCTCTGTGGGAACCCAGGCTTTGTCTGGAGCCCTCCCTACTCACGGTTCACTCTGAAGTCCTGTTCTTCCCAGAAGGGAAGGGGCCCCTGCTGGCAGAGCATGAGGCTTTTTTGGCAGATGTAGAGGAGACAGTGTAATCGAGGGCAGAAGCTGACTTCTGCTTCTGTGGTGAGGGAGATGGTGAAGAATCATGGGACTGGGGGGATAACTTCTTTTTAGGCTGGGTAGAAGCAGGGCGTGAATGCCTTCCATGGGCCCTGGAAGAACCTGCTTTGCTTCAAGAGCAAGAAGGCTTTAGAGAAACTTTGGAAGGAACAGGAGAAAAAGGGGATGTACTTGAAAGAGATGATTCTTGGCTTGCCAAAGATGCTCTCCCCTTTGCAAGCTTTGACCTGGCTCAGAAATGCCTTTGGAGCTGGGAGACCTCTTGGTTGTGCTCTCTGGTTCTATTTTTGAGTAAGCCTGGGTGGCCTGGGGGTTTCACTTCTTTGACTGGAGAGCAGTCCATGAGATCACTATGATCCATGTAAGCAATCTGGTTATTGTTATCAAATGCATTGGAGACAGGTGGTAAGTGATCCCCTTGGGCTAAGTTTTTGCTCTGTGTATCTAAAATTGAACACTGGGGTTCAATTTTTGGGTATCTGACTCATCTCTAAACACGCCCTCCTTGACAGCCAGGTGGACTCAGCTCACAGCCTTGTGCTCTTGTCAACTGCGACTATCACTTGTTTCCTGATAACTGCTGGAAAGGTTCCTCAAGCTGCCAAGGCAAGAGATGGAGACCTTGTCATCCACTGCCTCCCGGATCTTCTCTAAGGTGGAGGCAGAGCTATGAATTGGAGAGTCCCCTTGTTACTGCTGTTTACTGGTGATGAGTCCTTGCTTCCCCAATGCTGAAGTATAACACCAGAGAAGCACGCTGAGGCAAGTTTAGAGTGGAAAGTAGAAGCTTAAATAAGGACAGCAGAAAAGACTTCTCCCAGAGGAAGAAGGAGACCCAAGAGGTGGAATCCATGGAAGAGGGGAGGTCTTCCCTCTTTTATAACTAAGGTCTTCATTCAGCTTTCCCGCATTTCTGTCAGCATTCCTGTCCTTTGTTCTATTACCTTTCAGTGATGGATTGTATATGGGAAGGCCCAAAGGGTGGGGAGCAGGTGGGCCAAAGGAGTAATCTGGCCAGGAAGGACTTTTGGATTAGCATCTCCCTGTTTGCTTGGAGCTGCTTCATTAACATTTCCTTGGGATGGGATCTGGGCCTTGGGAACAGTAACATTTCAATTTCCCAAGTGCTGCTCTGCTTTCTGTGGCTCCCTTCTCTACATGGCCTTCATTTTCAATTTTACTCAATATTAGACCCGATTTACATAACTACACTAACTACCTATCTTTAAATCTGGCTTCAACCTGAGAAGTGGGAAGGAGAATTGGAGCACATCTGCAACTTCACAGACAGGGACCAAGAAGGTGCCACACAATTTTCATTAACAGCCAAGGGGCTGGTCACAGATGATCTGGAGGATAAGCTCTGGCACTGGACACTCCTCAAAAATGGCTCACTTGAAAAGCCACCATCATGTTCACTCCTTTCCCCGGTCATTTCCATGGACTTGAAGAGCGAGGCAGGGAGGTGCCTCTGGAGGAGGCCGCTGAAGTCACACTGGCTTGCTTGCTCCCTGGAAGCTGGCTCACCCAGTGCTTGCACAGGGAAGAACTTGTGGAGCCGGCTACTGAGCTGTTAGCCAACCATAATGGGATGGCTGTCTGCTTTGGTAGAAGATTATATAGGCTGTCTGCGTGCACACCTTGTTCTCCAAGAGCTGCTGCACATCACTGTCATTGAAGCCATTGTCAATATCAGAGGCCATCCATGGAGTTCTTCCAGTATGCTGGGTAGTGCCCCCCTTGCATGGTGCCATGGTGATTTCACACAGCATACAGGTCATAGATGTTGTCCTCAGGGTCCCTCCTGAGTCCATAGGGCTGCCTCCATGGGGACCAATGGGGTAGCAAACTCCAGCTGCTCTGGCTTCTCTTGACCACATGAAGAGTCATGTCCAGGCCAGTCAAGGGGAACTTGACCATGTTCTGAAGTTTCACATTTCTGTCTCCTTCCTTTTGAAAGCTCTTGAGGTGTATAGCACATCAGGCAGAGTGCACAGGCTCCGTGTGATGCTCCCCTTCTGCAGCTGCTTGCAGTGTGGGCAACACCAGGCATCATCTGGGGCCAGTCATTCCTCTTTGGCTTACAGTTGGAAACACTGGGATAAAGTGCAGGTTTGAGGTTTGATGCCGCTCCCTCTGCAGGCAGACACTTTCTGCATCTGGGATATACTCATCTTCAGTGTGTACAAATAAGAAATTTTTGTCTTCTTGTCCCATCCTACCACTAACTTCACATGAGCAGTGCCACCTGGTCCACAAGGTTTTAATGCTCTTTCTACTGTTGGGTGGCACAGGGGCTGTTCCTCCTGGGGCAGCAAGTATGTAATTCCCACAAAACTGACCACATGCAAACTGAATGGACACACTTGAGTGCAAACAGGAAATACTTCATCTTCTCCAAAATTTTCTTCTGCAGAAGGTCCCATGCTATCATCTTCTCTAAATGCAGCATAAAAGACAGTCTTCCTGTGCTGCCCAATGCAGGCTCAGTTACACACCAGCAGGACAATCTTGTCACTGCCTGCTCTGGTGGTGGGCAGGTCCAATTTCCCCTGCTTTGCTGCTGTTTATGTGCAGGAAGACAGTCTGATGATCCAAGCCAAACTTCAAGTGATTGAGATTGTTGTTTAAGTGAATTCCTATTTGAGAATTCCTTCAGGTAGAAATATTTCTGGAGTCTCAAAGCAAAAATGCCTTCACTTTCATGGCCTGTCTCCATGTCATCTGTAACACAAAAGGAAAGGTGGAATCCATCATAGATTGTCAACACAATCTGATCAGTGGGGATCTTTGTTTTCATAGATATTGCTTCCTGAAGTCTGGCAACAGTCCCAAACAGAGGCACAGCCACAGAATCCTCATGTAATGAGGACATTTCCCTTGATACACTACAGTGAAATGGAGAGGTCTTATGTGGGTTAGAGAAACTGGCAAAGAAATGCAGAGGAAAAGATCTAAAGTGTTGCTCTGTTTCTGACAATGAGTACATGTCAAAGAAGATCTGCACTGGGCTTGAAAAAGTTCTTGTACAAAAGTGCTACACTCAGGAA